>NC_137969.1:39671503-39909003 GCF_963924665.1 Micromys minutus
GCTCACTGAGTAAAGAAAGGCATAAGCCCCAACTTAGAACAGAAGGGATGTGAGGGCCATCAGTTGAAAGCTGGGACCTAGCAAAAGTCAGTGGGACCTGTGGCTTCCCGGGGATTATGTGTGTGTTCTTTCTTGCCCTGTCCTGGATAGAAAGTGAAAGGTTTTGCTCCACTGCATGTTCTTTCCTTCATGCTATTTCAAGAGGGCCAACAGGCCACACAGTGAGACACTGTCAAAAAATTGAAGGCAAGAGGTCCTGGATGAAGACCTTCCCAACTGTGCACCAATAAGTCTTCCTACACAACTTGATTTACCGAAAGCATTTGTTGGTGCAGAGTGCGCTCACTGGCACAGCATCTAGGCAAACCTTACATTCTTGCTAGGGCACTGAGGTTATACTTTGCTGACAAGAGGCAACTAAGGCAGTGGTCCACCTCCTCACTGCCATAGCAGAGACTATGCAGGGCCACAGCCTGGTCAAGCTGGCAGCAGAAAAACTGCTATGACGGCAACTCCTCTTTTCTGACCTTTGCACTTCAGACTTCAACATCACAAACTTTATCACCGTACAATTAGATGCCAGCCATAAGCTAGTTACATGAAGACTCAGACTGTTCTGGTGGAGCTGAAAGTTAAAAGCAAACTTCACCCTCAGATGTTTGTCTCACAGGGTCTAACATGGGGCGACAGCACCGTCAGAGACCCGAGGCCTCCTTGGAAGGGGAGAAAAACACCATCCTTTAGGAAGAGGAACACAGGGATGCAGAGAATTGTTTTGTTTTGTATTTTATTACATCAATGGCTTGAAAACTTTTATTTAACTTCAGCAAATATTGGAAATAGAAAAATGAATTCTGCAGAATTTCACAAATAAATTTCCCAATCTCCACTAACAAATGTTATAATTCAATGCTAAGCAGTTATAATGCTATGGACTTCACCACAAGGACTGTGCTGAACTAGAAAACAAGCAAACAGAGACATGGAAATATTACTTACAACAGCATTATTACAACATATTTTCTGTAAAATTTTAACATGGATTTTATCACTTCAAAAGATATACAGCATTTCCGTTATATTTGCAAACTTAACCTTATACATCTTTTAAAATTTTGAAAAAATTTGAAGCAATCTAAAAAGCACTTAGCAAAGTTTTAAGTCTACATAATGGAATGCTATCCACTCTAGTATAAATGTCCGTTTCAGAGGTGACTGTAGACACCCGTTATTTTACAACATGCATAGACTCTGCTGACCTTCCTGCTGGACTGACCTCCCCCAGTTGTGCTTTACTCGTGAGGAGAAGCTGCAAAGACCCAGGGAGGGCGGAGAGAGGGCATTGCACACGGCCTTAGACTCAGACCAAAACTGCTTTCGTCAGTCTGAGGCAAAATTTACTTGATACTAAAAACTTGAGTCCTGGGTCACTAGGTGTACAGACAGGACAGACGTGAGATGTGTCTTTCCTGCTTACATGAAAGCAGGGATCCGGTTAGTGTAATGCACGGTTTGGCTTGTTTTTGGTGTGCAATTTTACCAATAGCACATCTCATCGTTAGAAAGATGAAGCAGGTAGAGCAGAATTTAAAGTGACACTGAGCTCACTTGGCTGCAGCACTAGGACAAGTGTATAAACTCCCGCTTCATTAGTCCACCGCAGCAAGCTTTGTCAACCTTTGTGTTTTTTGACTAAGGTTTGTGACCACCATTGGGAGGGTCTTACAAAAATTATGGAAACCTTCTTTAGGAAGCTGTTTCGACAAACAAACAAAGAGACAGTGGGTGTGCTGTGAACCTCTGCTCCTGCAGGCACAGCACCCACTGTGTGGCAACAGTAATCTGACCAGCACAACTGAGGCATGGGGACCTCTGGGTAAAGAGCTAGAGTACAGAATTGATCGCTACTGCTGACCAGTCAACACAATGTTCAAGTAACAGGGTATTTAAGTGGATAAGGGAAAAGAATTACCTAAACACTTTACATGTTTACATAAAATTAAATAAAACAAACTTTTAATGCATATGCAATACAGTTTATATCTTTAGGGAATCTCTAAACTAAACGTTAGACTATTATTGGTGTCCATGGTACTATATTTTGCACAATAACTTATATTTAGAAGATTTTCCCACAAAAATATATAATTATGACATTCACATTGATAATTTTTAGGAACCCAAGCTTAAGTGACATTCCATCAGAAGCAGGCATCCTGTTCTAAACCCAACCTGCTGATACTCCTAACTCTTGACAAGTAACAGTCCAGACCAGAGCCCTTGGCTTTGAAAGCTAAGCAGTTTCTTGGACTTACATCACTGTGGACTATGTCATGAAAAGTTTAAAACATGGAGACTATTCCAGCAGCAGTCAGGCAAAGACCACTCTCTCCCTGTGTCAAGTGAAAATGGCATGCTTCTTTTCCTTGGAGAAAAAGCCAAGATCAGCTACTCTGGTCATCATACCGGCACCTGACTCTTCATGGCCAGAGGCCACTCAGTGCTCATAACCAAGAGAAAGAACGAGCCTGGTGCCTGGCATGGCCGCTCTGCTTGCCACACCATCCAAGATAATCACCACCTGAACACTGCCGAGCGGGAACAAAGCTTAAGGAAAGTAGCCTGGGCACAAAGATCGACCAGCAGAAAGAGCTCCATTGTGGCAGCCACCCTGTAGCAGGGCTTTGCTCACTGCAGGGGAGGCATGCAGCAATGCTGGGTGAGCAGGGTTTTCTCATGTGCGTGCCTTAGTGTCCCTGTGAGTCATACACAAAGCATAGGCTAACCTCAGCCATGTTTTCCTTCCCCTTCAGCTACACAGCAGGTTTATGATAAAAAGCACAAAAAAAGTTACTAGTGTTACTCTGTTACCGGTCCCTGGATGGGGACTGTGGGCTGTGCCTCTGGCACATCTCTATGGCTCTTCTTGATCAATGGGCCGGTGTGAGACAGGATGGACAAAGTCCCTCTGCACTCAACCTTGGAATGACCTTTCTCCAGACTTCAAGAAGAATGTACACCTGTCCCCAATCTAGATTTCTACAGCTGAACCTCTTTCTAAAGAGAAAATCAGCCAACTTAAAAAAACATCAACAGCTAAGTGTGGTCAGGCTATACCTCCTTCCTGTTCCCCCCACCTCTGGCATACACTATTCTTTTTTTTTTTTTTTTTTTTTTGATAGTGTCATTGATCAATATTATTCCATGTAAATTTGTGCAATCAGTATTTGTCGTGTTATTGCACACAATGTCACTGGCTGAGTCTTTCACAAAAGTGGTGACTTGAGTCATTAAAATGTGCTTCTAGGGCTGGTAAGATGGCCCATAACCTGAATTTGACCCCCAAGATCCTTGTGCGAGAAGGACAAAACAAGCTCTTGAAAGTTGTTCTCGGACATCCGCAGTGTACCGTGCCTCCCACCCCAACAATAAATAAATCAACATGAAAATTCTTTCAATGTGGTGGTTCTATCATGTTTTTCTAACATTTTAAAGGCATAATTATTGCTGAACTATTTTTTAAGAGACTCAGGTATAGACCTCAATGAAAAAGAGGCCTGGTTATGTCTGTAAAAGTGTCATATCATAATGTCATCCTTATGACCTCTCACTGCTTCAGTTACTTCAAATATGAAAGAAGGCTATCATTCCTGGTAGGAATGTTGTCAGGACTGAGAAGTTTAATTCCTGAAAAATGGTCACTATAGGTCCAATCAAAAAACCATGTTGAATGAGTGGGAAACTCCAGCAGAACCATAAAAATATCAGCAATGATAAGCATGTTGTGTGTAATAAATTTTAAAATATCTAAAATTAACCCCATAAGATCAAGAATTTGGATTTGTGTAGGCTTTCCCTTCTGGGAACTGCTATATTTGTTTAGCAGTCATCATTGGTTTGTGAGATTGGGATCATGTCATATCCTTACCATGACATACAACCACTTAAGAAGCAGAAGACATGAGATTGTTTCAGTTTTTATGTTGATTGGTAGAAGAGTACTATATTAGACCATGGCTCTAAGAGGCTGTATCTCATATTAAGTTTTCTTAACACAATAAAATGTTTTTCAAGAAAAGTTTAATATTTTTAGTTAGTGCAGAAACTCTATTTTCTAGCATTAAATCTTCCCAAATGCCTTGCGGAAGTTTCTGCTGAAGGTGGTAATTCAGTTGACATCTGAAAATAAGATGCTCTAATTCTCACTGAGAACTATGTGAGGTTGCACATGGGGGATGTTGTACATGAGAGAGGTTGTGTATGGGTGAGATATGATTAATGTAACCCCAGGAATATGTGGGAGAACCTCAAGAAACAAAGATGGATTTTAAGTGGAGTGTTTATTTGGTGTTGGAAACACATAATACTGAACACAATTACTGAATTTTTCCTATCAAAATTTTTTACAACATAAACAAATTATGTAGAAGAGGATACTTTAGGAGGCAGAAAACCTAGAAAGATGACTTATACCTTTTTATGATTTATTTTTGCTTCATATGCTTAAGTGTATATATGCCCATCACATGATTGCAGGTGCCTAGAGAAGCCAGAGGAATTTGATTATTGTCACAAGTAGTTATCAGACACAGGATGTGAGTGCTATTAATCAAACCCATGTCCTCTGGCAAAATTGCTCTTAACAAATGACCCATCTCTCTTTAGCCATAACCCTTTATATCTTTTAGTCATAAAGCAAGATTTTGTATGAACAAACCTAGTGGCTAGACATTAATAAAGAGAATGTATTTAACAGCTATTATAGACAAAATCAACAGTATAATGAGAAATTTGATTTAAACTTCAACAAATATCTTAACTTGAATTTTCTCACTAGTGAGTTAGAAACTATAAGTAAAACATCTACACAGACATGTCACATGAGTATCCACTCTTGCATGCAGATGTATATATATATATATATATATACATATATATATATATATGTGTGTGTGTGTGTGTGTGTGTGTGTGTGTGTGTGTGTGTGTTTGTGTGTGTGTGTAAGGTTGCACACATGTTCATTTATGTGCATTTATTCTTCTGTGTCCTTTATTTTGAAGATGTTTGTTGCCATTTTTAAGGGGGTCTCACTAATTTTTCTTATTTTATACTGTTATATTGCTGGCAGCCTTTTAATGAAAGATGTGTATCTAATGTCTATTGCTTCACCAATAATAGGTTTTTTCCCATATCTTTCACCCCTCTAGACCTGACCTTTCTCTTTTTCTACCATGGAACATATAGGAGAAGCATAAGAAATCACATAGACCCCTTTCCATAGGATTTACTTGCATACTGCCTTGCAGTTCTGCAAGTAGGGACACACAGAATGTAGAACACCAAGGATAAGGGGACTTTTTCCAAGCCTATTCCTTCCCTACAGAAAGGCTGCTGTCAGGTATTTGAGTGATATATAGATATAGATGTAGATATAGATATAGATAGAGATAGAGATAGAGATAGAGATAGAGATAGAGATAGAGATAGGGATAGGGATAGGGATAGGGATAGAGATAGAGATAGAGATAGAGATAGAGATAGAGATAGAGATAGATATAGATATAGATATAGATATAGATATAGATAGATGATATAGATATAGATATATATAGATAGAGATAGAGATAGAGATAGAGATAGAAATAGATATAGATATAGATATAGATAGATGATATAGATATAGATAGATATAGATAGAGATAGAGATAGAGATAGAGATAGAAATAGATATAGATAGAGATGATATAGGTATAGATGATATAGATATAGATATATAGATATATACACATACACATACATATATATGGAGAGAGAGAGAGAGAGAGAGAGAGAGAGAGAGAGAGAGAGAGAGAGAGAGAGAGAGAGAGATCTCCAGTTCTGAGATTCTGGGAACTCTTTCTTTAACCATTAGTTGCTCTGGTCTGTAAATGAAAATAATAATGGAGTCTCCAATTATCAACTTAGTGATAGTACCTTCTCCTTAGCTTTCCTACTTTGTGGCCTCATTTATGCAAATGGCTGCTTGATTAAACTGTTGCTGAATGGCTTCAGCATGGTGCAACATCTGTTTCCTGCTGTGAAATTAAATGATAGAGAAATTGGTACTAGACATAGCTCTAGGAAGCAGAATTCAACATGGGATTCTGAGAAAGCATGCCCCTTGCTTCAGGGAGAAGGGACCAAAGCAACCAGCTCTATTAGTATTCAAATTAAGTGGTAGAGACTGAAGGGCAAATATAGGGCAAATTGTGCAATGTCAGTGACTGTGGCAATCAGTCCCTCTAATGATAATGTGGATTGTAAGATGATGGCACTAGATGCTTTGTCTAACAGCTCTGAAGCAGTGTTTCTCAGCTTGTAGTAAGGCTGCCCTCCAAGAGACTTTTGACAGTGTCTGAAGGCAAGATTAATTTGGAGACAGAAAGTTACTATCAGTGTCTAATGAGTAGATGCCAAGGTTACAGTTGGTCTATATCATATAACCCCCACATTTAGCCAACCTATATAGTCAAGAGCAATGAATTTAAGAAACTCTACCCAAGACCCCAGAGAAATCTAAGAAATAGAAACTATCATAGAAACCACAACATCTTGGCAGTAGATTGAAGAAATGTTCCTCATCTCCTGGAGTCATGAGCCTTGTAGGACTAAGGATTAATCATAATCCGTAAGCCTACAGTCTGTAGTGTTAGCAACACCAAACAATTTCTAAATGCTACAGGTGACTCTAGTACACACAGAGACAAGTAATGACAAAATCTGCAGATCCAAAATTGGGAATGGGGCTTGATCCATGAAATGTGCATTCAGAATATGTTAAAATTGTGTGCATACTTGTCAGAGGAGTCTATAACCAGCTGATAAACACAGAAAAGGCTGGAGAATTGGAGACATGCAGAGGCTGGCTACAATCTGGTACTAGTGAGTTGTGAGTAGTTGCCTTTGCCTGAGTTCTTCCTATGGTGGTACTGGCAGCACTATAGGTCTATTCTGGTGTGTCCCTTCACTTATAGAACATGCAGTAGAATCATGATAATATACTCTATTTCTAATAAATTGTATTTCTTAATTTCTTAGCCAGTCAGGTTAAATTTATATGACAAATGAGGCCAGATGGAAGATTATGAAGAACTCAGACTACCATCAACTTTAAGATAATAAAACCTCCACAGAAAATGTAAGAAATAAATGCTTCTACTGAGTACTTGAAGTCCTCATTTGCTTGCATGAATGAGGGTAGGGATCATCTCTATATTCCCACCAGGAATAACTGGCTGTCACGACAACAAACCAAAGTTTTTACACAATCTCTACACTTCCACCAGGCACAAAGGTAACTAGCCTACTACCTTATATCTTGCCAGTATCTTAGATTTGTATCATTGTGGAAATTAGAAGACTACGTTCATTAGAGGTCATTGATTTATCTTCACATGGATGAAAACAATTTTACTATGCATTTTGCTCCTTAGTTAATCATTAATATAGGGTACAATCTTAATAACAGTCATGTTGAAAAACAGAGAATATCAATAAAAGTAGTCATAATTACTCATAGAATCCTTGATGTCTGCATGCCTCTAGTCTTCATAATCTCAGCTGTGTTCTGTATAGATATCTCATACCCCAGGAATAGATGCTTTCATATGAAAATACAGCTATAATTCTATGGTTTGAAAGCTGAGACTACTCTTTACCTATTTTGGACCCTTACTATCACCAGACCCACAAATAAGAATGGTTAACAAGGTCAGATGTAACTGATCCTGATTGGGTTCCTATTACACTATTTATGGCTAGGAGGACTATACAAGAAATATCATGTAGTTATTAATAACTCTGAGAATGTAACTATCTTAGCAAACAAAGAATCCCACTTTTATGATGTACTATTATGTCAACTTCTATGATGTAAGTTTTCTGTACATTATTTGAAGACTGCCCATCTGTAACTAAGGTATAACTTACCAGACTGTGATATGTCTGTAGACGTCTCCCTGTGATGAAAGGATAGCTGTTGTGATTTTCAGTTTCTTTTCCTGAGAACATGGATTGCTTACTTGGATGCTGTGCTCAAGCTTGAGGGACCAAAGAAATTGAGCAATTGTATGGGTTACTTTTCTCAATCTCATACCAAAATACCAAAGAAAAGTCACTAAGAAAAGATTTCTTTTGGCTCACAGTTTGAGAATAGAGTCTATCATTGCAAGGAATGGATGAAGGCATGGGCTTGAGGTACCTAAACTCCCAGTATTCAAATGCAGGGATCAGAAAAATGAATGCTGGTGCAGGGTTTGCTTTCTCCCTCATATCCAAGATATACTCCATGGAACGGCACTGGCCACTTTTTTGTTTGGTTGGTTTTCGTTTTTATAATTTGTTTGTTTTGTTTTTAGAGACAGGGATTCTGTGTTGCCCTAGCTATTCTAGATCTCACTCTGTAGACTAGGCTGGCCTCAAACTCAGAGATCTGCCTGCCTCTGCCTCCCAAGCACTGGGATGATTAAAGGTGTCTACCCCTCTCCTCCTGACTCTCAAACTAGGTTTTCTGAGCTGAGTTAACTTTTTGAAAACACCCTCACAGCTTTACCCAGAGGTTTGTGTCCTAGATGTTTCTAGGTCCCATCAAGTTGATTGACCATGTCATGAATGAATCCCTTCTACTTGTTCTTCGGCCTCACAGATGCTCTGTTCAGCAAGGAACCAACCAATAAGAACTGAAACCTATCCTTTTAATCCCAAAGTGTTGAGTTCAGACAGCAGGAGGCCACAAGAAGAAGTCAGTGAAAGGAGGAAATTAAATAGTGAGTGTGACTGGGTGTTTATTCCTCAGACTTCCTCCATTGGGGGTTGTATGGACTGGCTACTCACCTCTGTCAAAGATGATGCCTTCTCATGCACTCTTTCATATTCTAATGATTCTTCCATTTCATTCACCAGGCTTACTATGATCCAAAAAACTGTAGCCGCCTATCTTATACCTATATATTTATAACAGGTCTCTTTATTAAACTTGGTTCAAATTACCAATTTGAGTGTGCCATCTGTTTAGGCCAGGACCCTGACTGGTAGAGTTATTCTTTTAATGAGATTTTTTTCCCTATGCATTTGCCATCTAAAATCATACATGAATATTTAATTCAAAGAAAAGTTTTCAAAGAGAAAAAAAAAAACTCATTTAGATTTTGTTTTTCACATGTGGGGATGATGAAATTCTAAAGAACCCTGATTTTGGATTGCGGTCTGCCAAGTTGCACGGTAAATGGCTTTGATTTGGAATTGTATGCCTCAGAATCAAGGTTATTTGAAACTTTATTTTGCCAAAATCAGAACCCAGGTTTGAGAGTCTCAATCCTCTTATTTGTGGGAAATATTTTAACAAACTGTCCTTAATTGTAGAAGAAAAGTGTAGAAACATTTTTTCTTGCCTGTGTAGCTCTAATTTGCAAATGGCAAACAATATTTAAGCCATTCACCCACGCACACTCGCTCTGTTGTTGTGGTTCGTTCAATCAGAACTATAGTTCTCCGGCTGTTCTGGTGCCCAGCTGAGGATGCTCATTCAGCATGCTGTTCTTAGAACACTGATTCAGAATTGCTGAAGCATCTATAACAAGCTAGCTACAGAGATTAACACATTTCATTCCTTTTCAAAAATATTCAAATTCCAAATATAGGCAAAAAGGCTTCTCAAGATGGGTGTTATAAAATAAGCATTCCAAAGAACATGATATTTTATGTGGACAGAACTAAAATTGTTTATATTATTTTCACAGGCAGGAATATACCTGATGTTTGTTCTTGTGACAGTACATCCAAATTACACTATTTTCCAACCATATTTCTTTAGGTTAATAATTTTTAAGACTATTTTTCAATCATCTGTTAAAATTTTAGTCATGTGAGGAAGAACCAAGCTGAATTCATTTTGAAGAAAACTCTTATTTTGAATAGGGGTCAAATACAGTTTAAGTTCCCAAGACCTTCCTAGTTAACTGACATCCTGCTTAGCAGAAAATGAGATGTATGCAGGTAACTGACATTCTGGTTGGCAAGTTAAGACATAAGTACTAGGTAAGTTGCCCTGCACATTGGTTGAATAACCCAACCAATGGGAGCAGGATAAGTGTATCAGAAAGCAATGTTCCTAAAGAAGTCTTCTATCCCTAAATTCTGAATGGTAAAAAAGTGTAACTGTAACTTGGCACATATGTTTGTTGATTTTAGGCTAAAAAAAATCCATGACACTCTGGCTCTGGATTGCAGTTCAGCTCCCGAGGGTTTTCTGGACCCTGACCCAACAGTAGCAGCCTAAGCACAATCATTTTTTATCATCTGACTAAGATAAACTTTCAAGAATACAGTCAGCGTCTCAGTCTGTGCTGTTGTCCATGACTAGAGAGTTCTTGTTTCCTAATTCAAACGAAGATCCTGCTTTGCTGGACTTCTGTAACTGCTTGGGTGGTTTTAGATCTTCAGAAACAGCAGTCAATTTGAATCAAATTTTAGAACAATTTTTGTGCATGTTGTAGAAAAACCTGATTGGTGTCTTTTCATGGCCAAGGTTAGAGAGGTAGGTCAACTCTCAGGAGGTTATTGGAGGGCCAAATGCCACTACAGGCAGTCTAGAGGGTCTCATTGTCAACACTCTCATTTTGTGGCAGAAGTTTCCATCTTAGCAGGCTCATTGTGTATCTTTAGAAATGTCTTGCCTACCAACAGAATGGGAAAAGATCTTTACCAACACCACATCAGATAGAGGCCTAATATCCAAGGTGTACAAAGAACTCAAAAAGCTAGACACCAGAGAATCAAATAACCCTATTAAAAAATGGGGTACAGAGCTAAACAAATCATTTTCAGTTGAGGAACACCGAATGGCCGAAAAACATCTCAGGAAGTGCTCGACATCCTTAGCCATCAGGGAAATGCAAATCAAAACAACCCTAAGATTCCACCTCACACCAGTCAGATTGGCCAAGATCCAAAACTCAGATGACAGCAGATGCTGGTGAGGCTGCGGAGAAATAGGAACACTTCTCCACTGTTGGTGGGGTTGCAAGCTAATACAACCACTCTGGAAATCTGTCTGGCGATACCTCAGAAAATTGGATATAGTACTACCTGAAGACCCAGCTATTCCACTTCTGGGCATATACCCCAGAGACACTTTAATACACAACAAAGATATATGCACCACAATGTTCATAGCGGCTCTATTTATAATAGCCAGAAGCTGGAAGGAACCCAGATGTCCTTCAGAAGACGAATGGATACAAAAATTGTGGTACATATACACAATGGAATACTACTCAGCCACCAGAAACAATGACTTAACCAAATTCTTAAGAAAATGGCTGCATCTAGAGAATATCATCCTGAGTGAGATAACCCAGTCACAAAAGAACAGACATAATATGCAGTCACTGATAGTGGGATGCTAACCCCAGAGGCTTGCACTCCCCCAGAAACAACTCACAGACTGTATGAAGTCCAAGAAATAAAGAAAACAAAAAATATATACATATATTCACAAAACAAGAAGACTTTGACTATTTCCATGTTGCGTTTTGTTTTGCATGTACTTTACGCTTATTGCAACTAGTACGTTTTCAATGCATACTGTCAAGCCCTTGAAAAAAATCAAGTACTGACTAAAAAACATATTCACATGGTTTTATGTAAAATTTATTTTAATGTCTGAATAAACAGTACTGACAAAAATGTATAATTTTAAGCAAAAAATGTTTAACATCTTTACATGTATCTTTGTTTTGCAAAATAAAGTCGTTTAAAAAAAAAAAAAAAAAGAAATGTCTTGCCTAGCCCCACTCCTTAACACAATTACTTCAGTGTCTAGAATCACGAACTGCATAACTATTCTCTCTTATTTTTATTTCAGCTTGTTTATATCTTTTAAATATATTCTTTCAGACCTTCATATACATATATAATACAACCTGTCCACATTCATTGCTAGATCTTCATGACTTCCACTAACCCCATTCCCTTTCTTTCTATGAAGTCTCCATCCTACATCCATGTGTTTATGTTTTTGCTTTGTGACTGACTTACTAGAACTACCCAAGGCTAGTCATATAGGCTTGAGTGTAAAGCTACCCATTGAAGTATGAGGACCCACAAGGGGCCTCATTACTGAGAATAAAGGCTTTTTCTCCAGCAGACATTGGCCATGTTGACTCCTATGCGGGGCTTCATGAAACACTTTCCCTCATCAGTAGAACCCTTTCCCTCTCTGACTAGGTTTATTCCCAGGAATTTTATACTTTAGTGTGTGGCTGTTGTTTCTATGATTTCATTTTTTTTTTTTGTCAATCGCATATGGAAAGGGTACTGATTATGTACATTAATTTTTTGATCCTGCCAACATGTTCATCAGCTATAAGAGTTTCTTGGCTGAGTCTTTTGTCTCTTTTATGTATAGAATCATATCAGTTTCAAAAATGGATACCTTCCTTTGGTCTTTAAAATTTTTTTGTTCTTATTTTGTTCTTTTTTTCTCAAGACCTTATGGTACATCACTGAGCTACTTACTTAAGTACTCTAACTGTCCAGTGATAAAACACTCTGCTACAATCTTTCCTCCAAAAACTGCCTCAACTGTACCACACAGATTTAGGAAAATTGTGTTTTCATTTTTATTTCATGCTATGAGTTTATTATCTTATAGTGTTATGTTTAATCTCCCATAGTTTGCAAGATTTCTTTAGTTTCTATTACTACTGATATCTAGTTTTATTCTATGTGGTAAGACAGAATCCAAACATTATTTCAATTTTTCTATATTTGTTGAAGTGTGGTATCTTTTGTGTTGTGTTTTGAATAAAGTTCCCTGGGCTCCTGAGGAGGATGTGTGTTCTACGGTGTTTGGGTGGAATGCTCCACAGATATGTGTTATGCTTATTTCATTTATGTCATTAATTTCTATGTTTCTCTGTTCACTGCCTGTTCATTGATCTGTGCACTGTTGAGAGCTAGATTCTCTGTCACTGAGTTGGGTTTACTCTGTATGTCTATCTATATCTAGTATTATTTGGCTCATGAAACTGTGTGCACCAATGTTTTCGGGTTTTGTTTAAAATTATATTTTACTCTGGAAAGTTTCTTTCCTAATAAGTATACAATGACCTCATTCATCTCTTCCAATTTGCCTTGGCTTAAAGTCTATTTCATCAGATATCAGATGCCTTATTCCTGTCTGTCCCTATTTCCCTTTGTGTGGAATATCTTTTTCAATTTCTTTTTACCCTAAGGTGATAGATACATAGATAGATTAGATAGATAGATAGATAGATAGACAGACAGACAGACAGACAGACAGACAGACAGATAGATAGATAGATAGATAGATAGATAGATAGATGGATGGATGGATGGATGAATGGACGGACGGACGGACGGACGGACGGACGGACGGACGGACGGACAGACAGACAGACAGACAGACAGACAGACAGACAGACAGACAGATAGATAGATAGATAGATAGATAGATAGATAGATAGATAGATAAATAGATAGATGGACAGATGGATAGTAGAGATACAGATACAGATAGAAATACAGATAGAGATAAATCTTCTGGATACCAATAACAAAAAGTTGGGTCTTTTTCATACCCAGTGTGGTATTCTATTTGGCAAAATAGTCTGTCGGGGAAATGAGGCTATTAATATTAGGAATTTCTTTTTTAAAATTATTCACTTTACATTCTGCTCAATCACCCCCTCCTGCTAACCCTCTCCCCTCCCACAATGCCCTCCCAAACCCTCCCCTTTCCCTCTAAAATGATGGGCAACCTCATCCTCAAATATCTTTCCACCTTGGCAAATCCTCTCCCACTGAGGCTAGACAAACCATCCCAGCTAGAAGAACGTATCCCACAGACAGGCAAAGATTTTGGGATAGCCCACACTCTGGTTGTTTGGGACCAACATAGAGAGCAAACTGTATATTTGCTGCATATGTGCAGAGAGGCCTAGGTCTAGCCTGTGTATGCTCTTTGGTTGGTGGTTCAGACTTTTGAGAGCCTCAGTGGTCCAGGTTAGTTGACTCTGTTGGTCTTCCTGTAGTGTCCCTATCCTCTTTGGGGTATGCAATACTTCCTCCTATTCTTCCATAAGAGTGCCGAGCTCCATCCACTGTTTGGCTGTGGGTGTCTAAGTCAGTTGCTGAGTGGAGCCTTCCAAAAAACAGTTATGCTAGCCTCCTTTCTGCAAGCACAGCAGGATATCATTAACAGTGTCAGGGATTGGTGCTTGCCCATGAGATGGGCCTCAAGTTGGGTCAGTTATTAGTTAGTCATTCCCTCGGTCTCTGCTCCATTTCACATCCTTGCATTTCTTGTATGAATTTTGGAGGAAAAGTTTTGTGGGTGGGTTGGAGTCCCTATTGTTCCACTGGAGTTCCTGCATGGCTACAGAAGGTGGCCTCTTCAGATTCCATATCCCAAAAGCTCGAGTCACAGATAAGATAATCCTCACTGATCTTGGGTGCCTTCCTCATCCCAGGTCACTTCCTAGAGATGCCTCCACCTCTCTTTCCAGCTAGTCAGCTACATATTCCCATTCAATCCCATGGCCATCTGGTCATCTCTCTGTCCTTTACCACACCTGATCCTAAACCCCTCCCTATGCAGCTCTCTATCCCCTGTATTTCTTAGTTTCCTCTCTCAATCTCTCTCTCTCTCTCTCTCTCTCTCTCTCTCTCTCTCTCTCTCTCTCTCTCACACACACACACACACTCTCTCTCTCTCTCTCTCTCTCTCTCTCTCTCACTCACTCTTTCTCTCTCACTATCTCTCTCTCTCTCAACACAAAACAAACTTCACTGACAACTTTATTAGGAAAGAGTTTGCTTATGAGCTCAAGCAGCTAGATTCAGAGGTCTATTTTCTTTCCTCCTCAGTTTCCAGCACTGGCTGCTGGGATCCCTCCTTATCTATAAGTTGACAATTCCTGTCTGAACAGAGGGGGTCTTTTCAAACAACCTGCAGTTCCAGAATAAGTCTGCAGGCTGAAGTCACCTGGCCATACAAGAAAATTCCTTTACAAAGGGTTCTGTGAGGCAGAAGAATCGAGAGGCCATCCTGACAGTAGAACTGGGGCAGTGCTGGGGCAGTGCTCCCTACCTGATCAACCACATGCTTCCCAAAGTCTAACCATACCAAAGTAATGGCAAAGCTGTATTGATCACTAGGAACAATGGGGTGACAGAGAAAGTTATCAGTCTCAGGGCACCTTCCTAGGTCATGGCAAATGTGGTTTTGGGCTTCTTTCTGTTCCTTTACCCCCAAAAGAGCCTCTGGGTGGTAAGCCAATCCTGGTATGGGGGAAAGGTCTCCTTTCACCTAGGAGAAAATAATCTATCAGTAGCTCAACAACAAAGATTGTCACACTGGGTGGTAAGGTGAGGAGCTGGCTTAACAGGACCCTAACAAGTTTACCCACATATTGTGTGTGTGTGTGTGTGTGTGTGTTATCATGCGTGTGGAAACCAGAGACAACCCATTTTCATTTTCTTGGTGCTAGACACATTTTTAAAAGGACGAAAAAGAGGTTCTCTGACTTACCTCAAACTCACCACATAGGCTAGGCTAGCTAGTTTGCAAACCCTAGGCATCCACCTATCCACCTGGCTTAGCCTCCTTATTTCTGTGACTAGTAGATAAAACACACATTCTTCAAACACTGACCCTGAAAGACCTCTACAAAAGGGAGACTCTCAGTCAAGTCTCAGGATAATACTAACCTCCAAGAACTCACAAGAGAACATCCTTGCTGCAATTACATGAGATTCTTTTAATTGACCAGTGCACTAGTGTTGAGACTCATAGCCCACACAGGAGTAGAGGAATCTGACCCCCAAGTGGCTGGGAGAAGGGGGTTTTAAAGGAAACAAACCACAACCCTGGAGGGGGGGGGCTACATCATTGGAGAATACCAAAAATACCAGTAAAGAATCATGAGGGGTACATCAATTTCTCAAGATTGTTTATGATGTGTTATTTAACTTTTATATTTTTATGGTTAGTCAGTTTCTGAAACAGAGTCGCCCTGACCTTAAGGCCATAAATTCATTTATGGTCAGCCAGTTCCTGAAACAGAACTGACCTGCTATCCTACATTTTTGGCTCTACTCTACCTGCTAATGGTCTTCTACTTTACCTGTTAGGGGGTCAGGATTTATCCTGGTCTTTCAACCTCCATATGTGAAAGCCATAGCCTTTGTATCTTTAAGATGGACACAATACTCAGTGGCAACAGGACCACAGTTGCCACTGTAGACTTGGCATTCCTGTTCTGACAAGTGAGTTTTCAACTGCATTTCAAAACCCATCACCCAACTACTTCTCATTTTGAATCACAACTAAAGCCAACCACCAAAAAGTTAAGAATCGGTTCATTTGAAACACAAATCTCTAGTGTTGCAAGCAGAGGCAAACAGAGGGCTTTGTGAAATTTTAAACTATTAAAAAATACAAAAAAAAAAAAAGGAAATCATCAGAGAACAAAGGCAGACATGTGACTGCAGAAAGTAGAAAGCCAAGACATGAAAGATGCTAAGAATTTGGGACTCCCCTTGCCACCTGGAACAGCAGGGATCTGGGGACACAGGCCAGGTGAGATTGCAACTGCAAGTGACCAAAGCACAGAGATGGCTAGGCTGAGCATGCAGAAAGTGTGCCACTGTGGCAAACAGTAGGGCAGGACCTCTGGCAGAGGAACTCAGGATCCACCCTGAAAATCTGGGCTACCAGACTAAAAACACAGACCCACAGTAAGGCACAGGCCCTTGTCAGTGGGAACCGGGGTCTGATCTGGAAAGGCAGTGTTGAAGTTCAACTCTACAGGCCCTGGACCAGAGAGGAGCCTGACACATAGGCCCAGAGAGAGCACATAGGAAGTTCTCAGAGAGAAGAAAGTACTGTGGTACATTTACACAATGGAATACTACTCAGCCACCAGAAACAATGACTTGACCAAATTCTTAAGAAAATGGCTGCATATAGAGAATATAATTCCGAGTGAGATAACCCAGTCACAAAAGAACAGACATAATATGCAGTCACTGATAGTGGGATGCTAAACCCAGAGGCTCGCACTGTCTCAGAAACAACTCACAGACTGTATGAAGTCCAAGAAACAAAGAAAACAAAACAAAACAAAACAAAAAAATCTTTATACAACAAGAAAACTTTGACTATTTCCATGTTACATTTTGTTTTACAAGTACTTTATGCTCATTGTAACTATTAAGTTTTCAATGCATACTATCAAACCTTTAAAAAAATCAAGTACTGACTAACAAATATATTCATACAGTTTTATGTAAAAATTATTTTAAAATCTGAAAAAAAAGTACTGACAAAAATGTATTGTATAATTTTATGCAAAAATGCTTAAAATCTGTATATTTATCTTTGTTTTGTAAAATAAAGTTGTTTAAAAAAGTACAAAAAAAAAAAGAAAGAAAGTACTATGCTATCTGGAAAAAGGTCTGTTTCAGCATAGAAAAAGACCCAGGTGCCTGCCAATAGTACTCAGGGCCTATGGGCACAGGGCTGAGCTACAAGAACAGCCTCACAATAGCTCCCACACCTGAGCCCACAAAGACAGAGCAGAGTCACTGACACCAGAAATCACTGTTTGCCCACTAATAGACGAACACTCAGAAGCAATTTTCTTCCTGAGCCCACGGGCCCTCAGATCCACAATAGAGACAGGTGCCAGTCACTAACAACAAGAACACATATAATCACAGATAACAATATGGCAAGAGGAATACATAAGAACTTAAGCAATGGAAACCAAGACAACCTGGCAACATCAAAAACTAGCTCTCCCACCACAGCAAGTAGTGAATTGCCAAAAACCTTCTAGAAAAATAAGACTAAGACTTGAAATCATACCTCACAATGATGATAGAGATCTTCGTTAAGAGCATGAATAACTAACTCCCTTAAACAAGTACAGGAGGACAACCATAAACAAATAGAAGCTTTAAAAGTGGAAACACAAAAATCACACAAAGAACTCAAAGAACTACAGGAAAACACAAACAAAGAGATGAAGGAATTGAAAACGAAAATAGAAACAATAAAAAAAACAACAAAGAGATAACCCTGGAGATGGAAAACCAAAAAATGAAAACAGGAGTCACAGATGCAAGCATCTCCAACAGACTACAAGGGATGGAAGAGAGAATCTCAGGGGCCGAAGACACCATTGAAAACATAAACAAAACATTCAGAGAAGATGCACAAACCAGAAAGCGCTTAACCCAAAACATCCTGAAGATCCAGAACACAATGAGAAGACCAAAGCTAAGGATAGTAGGAATAGAAGAGGGCGAAGAATATCAACTACAAGAATGAGATGAAAATGAGCATAAAAGAAGCCTACAGAACTCCAAATAAATTGACCAGAAAATAAATGCTTTCAAACACATAATAGTCAAAATGCCAAGTGTTCAAAACAATGAAAGAATACTAAAAGCAATAAGGGAAAAAGGTCATATAACATATAAAGGCAGACCATTCAGAATTACACCAGACTTCTCAACAGAGACAAAGAAAGTCAGAAGATCCTGGTCAGACATCATATAGACCCTCAGAGAACACAAATGTCAGCCCAGGTTACTATACCCAGCAAAACTTTCAATCACCATAGATGGAGAGACCAAGATATTCAAGGACAAAACTATTTTACACAATATCTGACCACAAATCCAGCCGTACAAAGAAGAATAGATGGAAAAGCCAACACAAGGAGGGAAACTACATCCTAGAAATAGCAAGAAAATAACTAAGCAAGAAAACCAAAAGAAGAAAGACATACAGACATAATTCTACCTCTAAAAGCAAAAATAGCAGGAAAAAGCAATGACTATTCCTTAATATCTGTTAACATAAATAGACTCAATTCCCCAATAAAGAAAAATAGACTATCAAACTGGATACACAAACAGAATCCAGCATTTTGCTGCATACAGGAAACTCATCTCAGAGACAAAGACAAACATTATCTCAGAATAAAAGGCTGGGAAAAAACCTTCCAAGCAATTGGCCTCAAGAAACAAGCTCGAGTAGCCTATCTAATATTGAATAAAGTAGATTTTCAACCAAAAGTTATCAAAAAGGATAAGGAAAGACACTTTCTACTCATTACCTTATACCAAAGTTGAACCAGGACCAGGTAAATCATCTAAATAATCCCACAACACCAAAAGAAATAGAAGCAGTAATCAAAAGGCTCCCTACCAAAAAATAAAAAAAGCCCAAGACCAGATGGGTCCAGTGCAGAATTCTTTTTTTTTTTTTTTTAATGACTTTATTTTGCAAAACAAAGATAAATGTAAAGATTTTAAACATTTTTTGCTTAAAATTATACATTTTTGTCAGTACTGTTTTTTCAGACATTAAAGTAAATTTTACATAAAACCATGTGAATATGTTTTTTAGTCAGTACTTGATTTTTTTCAAGGGCTTGACAGTATGCATTGAAAACGTACTAGTTGCAATAAGCGTAAAGTACATGCAAAACAAAACACAACATGGAAATAGTCAAAGTCTTCTTGTTTTGTGAATATATGTATATTTTTTGTTTTCTTTATTTCTTGGACTTCATACAGTCTGTGAGTTGTTTCTGGGGGAGTGCAAGCCTCTGGGGTTAGCATCCCACTATCAGTGACTGCATATTATGTCTGTTCTTTTGTCAGACATTTATTTACGACCTAATACCAATACTTCCCAAAATATTGCACAAAACAGAGTCACATGGAACACTACCTAACTCATTCTTCTAAGCCATAATAACCCTCATTTCTAAACCACACAAAGACCCTACAAGGAAAGAGAACTTCAAAACAATCTCCCTTATGAACACTGATGCAAAAATACTCAACAAAATTCTTGAAAACTGAATCCAAGAACACATCAAAACGATCAATGACCATGATCAAGTAGGCTTCATCCATGGAATGCAGGAATGGTTTACTATACAAAAATTCATCAACGCAATCCACCATATAAACAAACTCAAAGAAAAAAGCAGCATGGTCATCTCACTAGATACTGAGAAAGCATTTGAAAAATTTAACACCACTTCATGTTAAAAGTCTTAAAAGAACAGGATTACAAGGCCCATACCTAAACATAATAAAAGCAATATACAGCAAACGAACAGCCAACATTAAACTTAACGAAAAGAAACTTGAAGCAATACCCCTAAAATCAGGGACTAGACAAGGCTGCCCAGTCTCCCTTACATATTCAACATGGTACTGGAAGTCCTGGCCGAGCAATTAGACAGCAAAAAAAAAAAAAAAAAAAAAAAAAAAAAAAAAAAAAAAAAATATCAAAAAGATAAAAATCAGAAAGAAAGAAGTAAATATATCACTATTTGCAGATGACATGATAGTATACATAAGTGACCCCCAAAAACTCCACCAGAGAAGTTTTAGAGTTGATCAGCAACTTCAGCAAAGTGGCTGGATTAAAAATTAAATCAGTAGCCTTCCTATACTCAAAGGACAAACATATGGAGAAATTAGGGCAAAGATAAGCTTCACAATAGTCACAAATGATATGAAATACCTTGTTGTAACTCTATGCAAATGAAGAACCTGTATGACAAGAACTTTAACTCTGAAGAAGGAAATTGAAGAAGATCACAGAAGATGGAAAGAACTACCATGCTCAGGGATTGGAAGGATCAATATTATAAAAATGGCTATCTTACCAAAAGCCATCTACAGATTCAATGCAATCCCCATCAAAATTCCAACTTAATTCTTCATAGAGTTGGTAAGAGCAATATAAAAATTTATCTGGAATAAAAAAATCTAGAATATCAAAATCTATACTCAGCAACAAGAAAACATCTATAAGAATCACCATCCCTGACCTCAAGGTATTTACAAGGTAATTGTGTTAAAAACCACATGATTCTGGTACAAAGATAGGCAGGTTGATCAATGGAACAGAATAGAAGATCCAGAAATGGACTTTCACACATATGGTCACTTGATGTTTGACAAAGGAGCCATAAATATTCAATGGAAAAAGGACAGCCTCTTCAATAAATGGTGTTGGTTCAACTTGCAGTCAGCATGCAAAAGAATGAAAATAGACCTTTTCTTATATCCTTATACTAAGCTCAAGTGCAAATGGATCAAAGATCTCCACATTAAACCAGGTACACTTAAACGATTATAAGAGAAAGTAGTGAAAACCTTAGAACACATAGGCATAGGAGAAAATTTCCTGAAAAGAACACCAATGGCTTGTGCTCTAAGACCAAGGATCGAGAAATGGGACTTAATGAGATTGCATAGTTTCTGTAAAGCTAAGGACACGGTCAAGAAAACAAAAGGCAGCCAACAGAATGGGAAAAGATATTTACCAACCCCACATCTGAAAGAGGTCTAATACCCAATATATACAAAGAACTCAAGAAGTTAGATGGCAGAAAATCAAACAATCCTATTTAAAAATGGGGTACAGAGCTAAACAAAAAATTCTCAATTGAGGAATATCGAATGGCTGAGAAGCATGTAAGGAAGTGCTCAACATCCCTAGTCATCAGGGAAATGCAAATCAAAACAACCCTGAGAGTCTGAGAGTCTACCTCACACCAGTCAGAATGGCTAAGTTCAAAACTCAGATTACAGCAGATGCTAGTGAGGATGCGGAGAAATAGGAACACTCCTTTAATATTGGTAGGTTTGTAAGTTGGTAAAACCACTTTGGAAATCAGTCTGGCAGTTCCTCAGAAAATTGGACATAGTCCTACATGAAGACCCAGTTATTCTACTTCTGGGCATATACCCCAGAGATGCTCCAGCATACAATAAAGACACATGCACCACATTGTTCATAGCAGCCCTATTTATAATAGATAGATGCTAGAAAGAATGCAGATGTCCTTCAGTAGATGAATGGATACAAAATGTGTGGTATTTACACAATGGAGTACTACTCAGCTATTAGAAAAAATGACTTTATCCAATTCCTAGGAAATTGATGCATCTAGAGAATATTATCATGAGTGAGGCATCACAGTCACAAAAGAACAGACATAATATGCAGTCACTGATAATTGAATACTAGCCTCAGAAAGCTCTGAATACCCCATAAACAACTCACAGGTCATACGAAACTCAAAAAAAAAAAAAAAAATAGTGAAAGCCTCACTTCTTCTTAGAAAAAAAATAAGTGTATAGCACCCTCTCAGAGTATGTACACGGGGACTTTAAATCGTTAATAATCCAAGAGCTAAGATTATAGCCTTGTGGAAAATTTTGGTATTTAAAAAGCATTATGTGTAATCTATACACACCAAAGAAACTGCGACTGCTTTTATGTTATGTTCTGTTCTACATGTACTTTATACTTATGGTAACTAGTAAGATTTCAATGCATACAATCAAACCTCTAAAAGAATCAAGTATTGACAAAAGTATATTCATATAGTGTCATGCCAAAATGCTTTTAAAAATCTGTACATGTATCTCTACTTTTTTTAAATAAAGTTTCAAGAAAAAAAATACCTCAATAAAAAAATATTGGAGTTAGCCTGGGCTATATGGCAGGAGCTTGTCTTCTCCCCAAAACCCCCACCAGACCCAAAGAAGAAACAAAGCAGGCTGTGGCTTCATCGTAGCTCTGTGCTGTTGGCATTTCCAGGGCTCTGGGAACCACAAGAGCTGAGGAAAGAGAAAAAATGACCCTTAGACATTTATTAAGCCTGTCTTAAAGATTATACCTTTGCTTGGAATCAACTTCTTCAACTCCTAACCTTACAAGGCCAGCAGAAAGCAAGCTGCCTGTCTCCTGTGGGTCAGTGTCAATATCCTCAAGTTTATTTTAGCAGTAGAATGGAGGCTCCTGCACATACTGGGTGAGATAAATCACTCATTACCACTTAGCTACATCCACAGCCCTTGTTGGAAGACGTTGATTGTAGCCTAGGCTGCCCTAGCGTGTTGTTTCCACCTGCCAGGTACAGAGATTGCAGGCATGCAGCACTAGCCTGGTTTTTGTTTTTGTTGTTTTTTTGGTTTGGTTTGGTTTTCATTAGATAATTTCTCTGTTCACATTTGAAGTGTTATCCTCCCACCTCGCTCCCCTCCTGCTCTCACTCCACTTGTCTTCATGAAGGTGCACTTGCTCCTAATCACCCTTTCTTCCTCCAGATTCTATTTTTAGATAAAGTACCACTCTCCAGTCTAGGGCCTTCCTGCAGAGGTCTCTTCCTCACCCCCACAGCCACCTTCAGCACTACTTTATGATGGACTTTAATGCCTTATCCCTAGAAGCAAGTAGGAAAGACCAGCTTTCTCAGGAGTGGGTCGATGATGAGCCCTAGGCTGCTGTGCTAAGGGAGAAAGACTCCTTAAAGTCTTTCCCAGAAGGTGGAGACACAGCTGCTGCAAAGGTACTAAGAAGTAAAGTCCCCTGGAAAGCTACCCACATACATAAGACAGCTCCGTCAACCAGCCAGGCTGAGGCTGGACTGACCTAGTCCCAACTTAGAGCCTTGGGTCATGGAAAGTCTCATGGGGCTGCTGAGATCCCTCGGGGATTGAATCAATCTCAGGATTTCTGTTTCTAGTTTCAGGAATCGTCTTCATGGGCTTGATCTGAAGGGGGTATTTGGGAAAATAGCATGTTTGGCCTACCCCGGTGCACAGAGCTGGGACTACATCCTCTCCACTCAGCCTCTGAAAGCGACTCTCCTTTTCATACGCTTTTAATGCATTTCAGACAGTAAGAGCTTGTTGCAGTGGCTGAAGACTGATAGAGGCTGAGAGCACCCCTTGCCTGCTGGTAACTCCTTCCCTCCAGGAAATGCTTGAAAGGGGTCTTGCCTGCCTTGAGGCCCTCATCTTGCATGGTAGAATGTTTCTCATATAAAAACAAAGACATAACCCTGCTCCTCCTTCTCCCAGTGCCCCCCTCAAGCCCTGGAGAAGGGGTTCTCGCAGGTACCTAGATGCTGATGATGTGTCCAGACCAGGGCTCATGCTTGCTCGCTGGTGCCAGGTAGGCTGATGACCATTTCCACAGCCTGCAGTTTCTCATTCTTGGGGGACAGATCACATCTTATAGATGACCTCATCACCTTCCACTGGAACATACTCCTCTTCCACATCAGAAATGTGCAAGAAGATGTCAGGACCACCATCAGCAGGGATGATAAAGCCAAGGCCGTTGGACCAGCAGAAGCATTTACAGACTCCTTTGTAGACAGGGCCCTACAAAGCTTGCACCATCTCTGAGACGGTGCTTGTACTGCATGTTGGCAGAGGAATAGGAACCCGATTGCTCCTCCGTGGGGATGGAGAGCAATCATGCATCGGGGGCTGTGGCGGCAGCAAGGGAGGGTCAGAGGACATGGCTGACCTTGCTGACATGTCCGACTCCTCTAGCTCTCAGTCTCACTCTTACGACAGTTTTATTTCCCATTCTAAGTGAGATTCAAACATCTTCACTTTACCCTGCACAACACTCAAGTCATAGGGTGTCATCACAGTCCTCAGCATAAAACACCATACATTAAATCTCATAGAAGAGAAAGTAGAAAACAGCCTTCATGCATTAGTACAGGAGACAATTTCTTGAACAGATCTCAGGCTCTAAGATCAACAATTGAAAAATGGGACCCCATGAAACTAAAAAGCTTCTTTAAGACAAAAGGCACTCTCAATAGGTAAAAATGGCAGCCTACAGCTTCGGAATGAATCTTTACCAACCCTACATCCGATGGAGGGCTAATATCCATAACTTATAAGGAACTCAAGAAGTTTGACACTAACAGCTCAAACAACTCGATTTAAAAATGGGGTACAGAGCTAAACATAAAATTCTCAACAGAGGACTCTCCAATGGCTGAGGAGCACTTTAAAAAATGTTCAGTCTTTAGTTATCAGGGAAATGTAAATCAAAACAACTCTGAGGTACTGTCTTACACACATCAAAATGGCTAAGATCAAAACTCAAGTGACAGCACATGCTGGTGAGGATGTGGAGCAAGAGGGACACTCCTCCATTGTTGGTAGGAGTGCAAACTTGTATAACCACTTTGGAAATTAATTTGGCAGTTTCCCAAAACCTGGAAATAGTTCTACCTCAAGGCCCAGCTATATACCCCTCCTGAGAATATACTCAAAAGATGCCCTACTATCCCACTCAACTGTGTTTATAGCAGCTTTATTCATAATAGACAGAAACTTGGAAACAGCCTAAATGTCCCTTGACTGAAAAATAGATAAAGCAAATGTGGGTCCACCTTCACAACAGATTTAGTAATTAACTATTAAAAACAAAGACATCATGAATTTTGCAGGTAAATAGATGAAACTTGAGACTATTTTCCTAAATGTGGTAACCCTGTCCCAAAAGGACATGGATGGCATATTTAGTGTTTCTATTTGAAGGATATGTATAATTTCTATCATTTTGTTTCTTTTGCATCATGGTGCACCCCTTTTCAGATCACACTTCTTAGTATTATTTATTTTTCCTCTGTGGACCCTTGACTGTGTTTATCTTTTTCTCTAGTCTATAGTTTTCCTTCCTGTATCTTCTATGCTTAGAAATTTTTCTTCTATGGTTTTATAGAAAATACTTTCTATGCCTCTCTCTCTCTCCGCCCCCTCTCATGTAACTTTTCTTTTTTTAATCACAATTCATGGAATTAGTCTTTTTGTGAAACCCCCAAAATTTCTCATGTTCTACTCATTCATATGTTTGATATTTTCGTTAACCCTGACTGAACCAGCTCCTCAGCCAGCTTCAGATTCACTATTCTGACCCGTTCCATGGTGAAACTTTGCACTGTTCATTTTATTTGGCTAACTGAGCCTTTTAGTTTTATCAACCTTCCAGTTGGTTTTTCTTCAGTGATTCTCTTTACTGAATTCAGTTCCATATACTAAATTTACTTCTTTATTTTAGTCAGCTTTTGTTGCTGTACTCTTAAAGTACATTTATGACCCCTTTGAACTGTTTGAACGTGGTCGAAATTGTTCTTTTAGCACCTATGACCGGGAACTCTTCTAAGCTGCTCCCATGAAAACCATTTGCTTTGGTATTGTAATTCTTCTCAGATCCATGCTCGTTTGGGGGTTTTAACTTATTTTTGTTTTTCTTCTGAACTCTACTCAACTGTGGTCTATGAAAAACAAACCAAAGTACCTGGTTCAAGACATCTTTAGAGAGGACTTCCTTTCCTGGATCTGCGTCCTTACAAGCTATGGCCACCTAACAATTAATAAAAGCTAGAACACCCCTATATTCTCATATCAGAAACATTCTGTTTCGATCTTTTTCAGTCAGCATCCATAGCAGGAAATTGATCCCTTTAACTGTGATTTAGAGACAGCTTAATTAATTTTGAATTTGTGTGATTTCATTGATGTAGGTATAGTGGTACACGCTTGTGCTCCATTTGTGGAATTGGAAACAGGACAATTAGAAGGTCAGATTCACCATTGGCTATACCTTGAGTTTTAATGCCAACTTGAGGTACATGAGAGCCCATATCAATTAAAATTCCATTTTTTGATTACTACAAAATATCCATTTTATTTCTGTTATGTTATGTATATAATTGCAGTGCTGAAATTCTCATCCCTCACACGTTTTTAATTTGATTTTTCTTGTTTTATTGTTAGCTTTTCTTATTTGGGATTTTGTTTTCTGTTTTATCAGTTTGGGCCTTTACACTGTAACTGAGAATTTTGGAAATATGGTTGATTTAACCTCTTGATTTTATTTTCCCTTCATATTATATAGTTTATTATTCTATTTTAAATTTTTAATGGTTATCTCAAAGTTGACTAATATTTTTCTTACCATGAATGCACTATATCAAAAACACTGACATATTTTTATATATCCATGTATGCAGACTGACACATTTATGCCTACCCACAAGTCAGAATTTTTTAAATAACAAACAATAAATTCACAAAGTTAGTGTCCTTGTCTTCAGTTTGCAGAGTAGTTTTGACTGATTTTCTTTGATACTGGGTTAAACTGCATTGGCAATTACACATTCTTTAAATCTAATCTGAATTACAAATATTAATTCTCACCTTGTGCAAAAGCTCACATATGTGTGTGCATTATAACTGAAGGTTACAGATTGCTATAAAAGGGTTAAGGAGGGCTCAGAGTTCAGATAGGCACTGGCAAAGACTGGCAGAGATGAAAAGGTTCCCTGAAGGTATTAGACAGGATTGAGGGTTTCAACTAGAGAACTTCTGGAGAAGGGTCTGTTAATATTACTACCTATTTGGATTGTAAGGAACAGAAACTGGCTCATATCACCCCAGGGAAAATATCACATGAATTATTCTACTTGCAAGTATTTTTAAAGTTTTCATTGAAGTGGGCCATTCTTTAGATGATATACATCACATTTCTAATGTTTTAAAGACTAGTTTTCTTTTGATATTCTACAATTTTGTTTATTGAAAAGTAATAAAATGGTCTTCATTTTAAAACATCTTTGAAAATGGCTAAATCCACTACTGATGCCATTGATTTAATTGTAGAGACAAAAGGAATCAATTTTATAGTTCATGAGATGACATTTCAACATCAAATGGACATGGCTATATTTCAGTTCTGTAACTGGTTGAGTTAGTGGATTACTTATTGTCCATCTTAATATCCTAAACCTTTTCTGCCTGAGTGTGTGCGCGCGCGCGTGTGTGTGTGTGTGTGTGTGTGTGTGTGTGTTTGTGTGTGTGTATTGAAGGTGTTGTGTGTAAAAATGCAAGCATTACCAGTGCTGCAGCCTACCTACTGAAGTAGAAGACAATCTCAGGTGTTAATTATTCCTTTTAACCTTGCTGTGCCTTTAACCTTGACAGTTTCTTTTGCTGGACTCCATGTACACCTGGCTAGCTGGCCTTCAAGCTTCTGGAGATTCTTGACTTTCCACCTCCCATCTTACTGCAGGAGGTCTGGAATTATTGACATTCACTACCTCTATATACTTATATGTGGCTTGTGGGAATCAGAAATCATGTCCTTATATTGCCAAAGAAAGGCTTTATCCAGAGATCTATCTCTCTAGACCAGATATTTCTTTGATAGTGAGGCCTCCATGATTAAATTGTTGCACTCTTGAATTTATATATTCTTTTGCTAGAATTTTACTTTAGATCTGCATTTCTTTACTTTAATTTTCTATAATTTTACCTTTAATGCTACCATAACATTTATTATTACAATTTTATTAGAATCATAAATGTAAAAGGAAAATTTATGCCTTCTTTGTGACCTATAATATTTCCAATAACACTGTAAAAAAATGTAATGAATTTAAAATTCATGTATTGAGACCAGGTCTGTGAACCCTTCTCAGTAGAAAAGGTTTTTAAATTACTTCCTCAATTTTTTCACCTGCATACTAAAATTTTAAGTGACTTAAATGTCCTGTGGGGTATGTGTGTGTGTGTGTGTGTGTGTGTGTGTGTGTGTGTGTGTGTAATAACAATTTTAAACGTTATAAGTTTGAGAAAGTGGAGAAAGCATGAGTGAAATGATGTAAGTACGTATGTATAAAATTCTCAAAAATGTAAAACAAAAAAAGAAAAATGTACAGAACATAAAAAGGACTAAAAACATTCCTTCTTGGAACTTTTGGTAGTTTGTATTTTTCCAGAAACCTGATGCTACCCATTTTGGTTGTCATAGTAGCTGCTCTGCCCTCTGCCCTTCCAATCCTCCATCCACTGTCAGGACTCTTTTCTCCCTTTTTATTTCTTGGTGTCGTATGAACACTGTTCATCTGTTTTCAGCTTTTTCATAGAAAGATTTTGAAGTGACTCATTTTTTGTGGTGATAGTGACTTTTGACAGTTTGACTTTTCTCCATCATTTCAACCTTCTGGTTTCTTTTGGCAAGTCATATTTTCTTCCAAAGTTTCCATTTCTTTATTTCTGTTATTTTTATCCCTGGATGGTAAGCACTGAATGTCACACACGTTCCTAGCATTCCACGTGCTTTTGTATGAAATATTCTGTTTTCTTGATGTAAAGTTGCAGTGCCTGTTATATAATCAGTGTTGTTATCAACCTGTCAACCACAATCTTCATAGGGACAAGATCACAGATGGGAATTGCTCACAGTTTCAAAGCCTATGGCAACCAAAAGAAAAACAGTTTTTCAATACCTTAACTTAAAAACAGAAATATTCTTAAAAACACAAGATTCACTTGCTGGTTAAAACACAACACAAAAAAATAAATAAATAAATTGGGTGAAAATAAACACTAGAGTAACTTCAGAAAGATGAGAATTCTCAAGGAAAACATTTAAAATGACAAAGATCTTTTTCAGACTTTCTGTGTTGGGAGCAGTTCAGTATTCACAAATACATCTGTGCGTTCTTTGCTTGTATAATAAAATCTCTACAAGTACAGAATAGTGCTGTAGAGATAGAAACATTACATGTTTCTCTTACTATTACATCAAATTAAAATGAAGGAATTTTTAATAAGATTTACAAATAGAAATGTAGAATTATCTACAGATTTAATCTCTTCAATATCAATATACAGTACTCAGAATTGGTTTTGCATAGAAAGAGATTGGTGGTATCACATGGTATTCCTACTGAGGGTCACATCTGTGGCAGGCTTATGATAGTCTCAGAATTAAAGAATTTCATGGTCCTACAGAACTCTTAGTACAAAGTTTAAAAATTGTATGTACTAATAAACAACAGAATAATAGTGAAGAGCTAAATCATGCCTCAAATGAAGAAATCTGATGGTGGAAAATAAAACAAAATGTGCATCTTATAAATCAGAGCCCAACCCATATGTGAATGTGAACTGAGGAAAGGCCATTAAGGCCTCGGCCCTGCACAGGGAACTACAGGAAACTAAAATATGCTAAGGTCAAGAAAAATAGCTTTTCCCAGGGAAGAGCACACCATTTGACCATCTAATACCAATTGGTGAGCCTTAAAAACAAGCATATACATACAAGTTATGTTACACAAAATAGGTTGCTATTATTTATGTATTTATTAATATACATACAGGCACATATCCACATAGACCACACACACACACACACACACACACACACACACACACACACACACACATATATATATATATATATATATATAAAACAATTAATGAAAAAACGAATTGATGAACTTAAAAGAGAGCAAGAAGAGGTATATGGGAAGATTTAGAGGGAGCAAAGATGAATTGGAGTGAAATAATTATAATCACAGAAAGTAGTTTAAAAAGTGAAATCACAAAAATAAAATAAATTAAATAATCTTATATGACAAATATGGAAAGTTCACAAATATTTTAATACTAGAATAATAAGGATACTATTAATATTAACAGCTGTGAAAGCCACAATTTTATCTCAGAGTTGGTAGGTACAGAGGAGAAGAATTGTTAAAATATTAAACTAGCATCTTCAGTATCAAGAATGAAACTGTAATTTCCATAGCTCAACAGTGCAGTGTAAGTGTGCTCAGTGGCAACCCAGTTAAATGCCAGAAAAAGTAACAAGTGACAACTGTAGTTACCACTTAGTACCAGAAAATAGAAAAGTACACATTTTCTATCAAAAATAGAAAAGTATACATTAGGAGTCAAAACTTTTCTGATAAGGGATTTAGAGCTGAAATTGACATTTATAAATATACAATGATGGAATTGGAATTTAAAAAAGGCACATGTACCCAGTGTACACAGCTCAAGGACACACACACACATATGAAACAATGTGGATGGCTTCAGAGGGCTTTCACATCTTAAAGAAACAGCATAGGACAGTGGTATTAAAGTCATGGGAAGGGGTGGTTCACATATAAGGGGAGTACATTTTCACAGTAAAGTAACTTCAAATGTGTTGCAGTACACTATATATCCATGGTTTGTGACAATTAGTTTAGTTTAAGTATCTAGAAAAGATGACTTATTTCCACCTCTGTGTGTGTGTTTATGTGCAAGCATGTATACATGCATGTATATTATGTATAAGAGGGAACATGTGTACCACTCACTACACATGTGTAAAAATCAAAGGGCAATATTGTCTTCTTCATCCAACTTTATATGAGTTCCAGTGATCAGTCTCAGATCCTTGAGCTTTAGTAGAAGACTTTCACTTCCTAGACCATTTCACCAACTGAATATTTTCTAAATAGTATACAAATTAAAATGTTTCCTTAAGGTATTTTCATATACTTAACAGCATTTTGATGAAGATACCAAAATGTTCCCTAAGAAGAAGACTGTACCTTCAACAAATGACAACGGAAAATTGGATTCCTACACACAGAAAAAAATAAATAAATAAAAGTAGGTCCTTACCTCTCACCTAACAGAGAATTCAACTAAAAAGGGTTCCACAACTTCAAAATGAGACTTAATAGCCTAAAATTGTTTGGAAAAAAAACATGAAATTCTTTTTAACATATAAGTATAGGCACAAGTTTTATTTGTAAGCTTCTGAAGCACAGTAAATAAGACCAACAAAACTATAATAACATAAAACAAAACAAAGAGACAGACATAGCTGTTGATTTCCTGTTCACTGCTGGTCTGTTCACAATCTCCAGGGAATGAGAATAGCTGAGATGACCTTCAACTGATGAATGAATGGTAAAAGCATGGCATGTTTATACAATGGAATAGTGTACTACGATTAAAAAAATAAAATAAATTAATTTGAAGTTCAAAATTCTGTTTCTTCTGTTTCATGTAGTCGTAGGTGTGATCCACAGGATATCTCCAAAATCTCTTGGTAGCTTTGGTCATGTCAATTAGTTTTCTTCACATGCAATGTAATTCGCATATATTGTCAATTACCGTCTTCTAACTCTAAGATTTATTTGTTTGCCTTGCCTTGCACTTTTGATGATGCTTTCTCTTTTTATTTTATCAATGATTTTGTTTCCAGGGTTTTTATTTGGTTCTTTTATAGTATCTCAGTTATTTTTGTGAACGGTTTTTCTGCTTTTCTAAATCTTTTCTTCCAAGCTACAAATCTTTTATGTACTTGTGTAAATTTCTGTATAAATTCGAAGGTGATTTAGGAACCTTCTTCCCTGCATTTGTTAATGAGTCTTCTTTGTAGCCATGGTTCTTTCCAAATGTGTTTCTGAGACACCTTATGGCACTGCAGCTATTACATCATCTGCTCTTCCCAATAAAGATTAGTGTCATCATAAATAAGTTTCATCGTAGAGTTCACAGTTGCCTCAGCTTCATCTTGTTTCAGTTCTGCTTTTTACACTCTCACAATTGTAGCATGCCATCCTCATCTGTAGGACAGTGGACAACGCAAAAAACTTGGTGAGGTTGCGTGGGTTCGGAGATACCCGACACCCAGGCACCCACATAAGGATGGTATTCCCTCCCAAGATTCTTGGCCCAGAACACATGACCACACTCCCCGCAAGAAGATGTGACCAATGTTCATGTAGTCCAAAACAGAATTCTCCGTGCTCATAAGATATCTAGAGACCCTGAGGATTTAGACAATAAGTTCACCCCCAACCCATTCCTTCCTACAAAAAGATATTTACTTTCTGGTCCACTCAGAGAAGGTGGTATACACCCATTTTCCACAATAAACAGTCAATAAATGGCATGGATAAGCATGGACCATCTTTTCCATCAAGAACTGCCATGAGGAAGATGGAGAAAGCTTTTGTCTACAGAGCAGAGCTGCCCATGTCTCCTGCAGAAGACCCCTTCATATTCCTGGACTCACTGCTGCTGAGATATACTGGAGTTTCCTGTACCCTGCCCCAAGCTTGCTGTCCTCAGTCTATGGGCTCCCTCTGTTTCCAACCCCCCACAACCTCCAGTTGAGTCTGTAAGTCCAGTAATTGGGGAGCCCTTGGCCTGGGTCTCCTCCTTGCAGGCCCATAAACACCCCTCTTTCCAAACTCTATGTAGTTTCAAGCATCAACTGAATGTTTGTAAGTCAGGAGCCCCAGGTTTGGTCTCAGTCTATGTCCTTTCTCACTCAGGCTGATGACCCCAGCCCAAGCTATATTCTCCCAACCCCTGAGCAGTGCATTTGCATTTTTCACAAGCCCAGCACCCAATAGTGGCATAGGGTAAATGTCGTCTATTGTCTCCTGCTTCACATGTGCAAGCTGCTTTCTCACATCCAAGTGGCCAGGCCAAAAGTGAAAGGACACATATCAGCTGTCTTTATTTTTAGAAATCAAGAAGGGATAGGGTAAGAAAAAGAAGTAAACTGTAAGACAAATGTGCAATATAGTGAAGAAAAAGGTCAATATTTTTTTCCTAGTTGGGTTTCTCCTTGTATATTAGTTCTGTCTGCCAAGAGACTGAGCCAACTCCTCTCACAAACCTTTGGATCCGAAGGGTTACTCTCTGCCAGGGCCAAGGTGAGCAATGTTGGGAATCTCCTGGATTCAGTCTCCTTCACTTCTACTGTTGCCAGTACACTCTGTGTAGCCTGTATATTTTAGGAACTCACAGGTATCTGCCTGTCATCCACAGAAGTATCTGTGAGTGATGATAGTTTCTTTCCTGTTATGTTCCAACAGGCTGGGTGCAACCTTTTTCAATCTCATCCCACATTCCCACAGTCCAGCAATCTGACCACTTGCTCCTCTGTCCAATGGCAAGAAAGGAGGACTGTTGGTGCTGGAATTATTTCAGTCCAGATTCTTTTGCTATTTTGAGATGATACTTGTCGTCCCATGGCTGCTGAATCCTGTCTCTAGTTTGAGTTTTAGGCAGCTGTACTCATCTGTATGCACCTCTCCCTATACCTGCTATTTCTGGACCTTCTGACAGGTTGAGGTCAGAACATGTTACTTAGCATGGTCATGCACTTGTTCCTTTATTTGTGGAAGACATCTTACCTGGTCTTATCTTCACCTTCTCTGTTTGACCATCAATTTCTCTACTAAAGACTAATTTTTATAAATTTTATAATTTTAGAACTAATTTTTGTCAGCCTGACAGTAACTAAAAATCATTTGGGAAGAGAAAACCTCATTTGAGGAACTGATTCCACCAGACTGTCCTATGGGTGTAACTGTGAGGTATTTTCTTGGTTACTGATTAATGTGGGAAAGCTTAGATCACAACACCAATGCTGTTCCTGGGCAAATGGTACCTGGATGCATTTTTAAAAAGCAAGCAAGTAAGCAGCATTCCTCTACAGCCTCTGCTTCAATTCCTGACTTTGGGTTCCTACTTATGTTCCTGTATTGCTTCCCTTGATGATGGAACAATCATACCCTTCAAACCAAATAAGCTCTTTCCTCACCTGGGTTGTTTATCTCAGCAATGAAAAACAAACAAAGACAGCTGCTTTTATATTTTATTTCTCCCACTCCCACTCATGGTCTTACCCATGATATTTCCATTCTGCCATCTTCTTAAACTATGAAAACAGATTCTGAGTGTCTCATCAGAAATAGAACAACTCTACTGATGAATATAGGCCACTATCTTAATCAGACAGTTACACATGGAACCTCTGTGTTCATAGCTCACACCATACCCCATTCTAAATGTGTGTTTGCTGTGGCAACATCTATAAGAACATATTGTTTAGAACATTACTATAAAAAGTTCTATCATCTAACTTATAAAAGATAAATAGTTCTGTTACAGAGCCATGGTTCTATCTGGAAATACATTTTCACTCTTATAATATTTGTATTTTAAAGCTATCTATGGTGCTAAAATGTGTTTATTAAATTACAAAAATTAAATATGTAAAATGAATACAGTCATTGCTTTCAGTGGGGTAGAGGAATAATACTAAGAGAAAGAGGTGACTCACATCCAGCAGTAAGTCAGAATCCAGAAGGAAGCCAGCTATGTAAGACGAGCCTTAACTTCATCAACAACTAACCAAAGTCTTGAAAAAATTTCCTGTCGTGTCTTTATATTTTGTTGTCCTGAGTTTATGATGGAGAAGGCAACAACTCTTCTGGTCACTGCTGTGATCTAGAGTAGATGTCACGTGTGTCACTCACTGTCAGAATATCTTTAGGGAACCACCATGAATCTCTCCTGACTGTCATGCATGCTGTAATTCAAGGAGAATGCATTTAATATTTGGAAGCCATTTTGTAGGTTTCTGTTTGCTTCTTTACAGCATATCAACATCCATTATTTCCACCATTATATTCTTAAATATACACCAAGATATGACTTTAATGAAAAATGCTGATAATCTTTGCTAAGAGAAACCCAGTGATTCAACTGATCAGCAGGTGGTACTCACATGACTCTAGCTGCTATTATTTCTTAGCATCTTTAAAATATCTTTCAGTTAAATGTCATGAAAATTAAACCCGCACACCATAACATAAAGGTATGTTGTAGAGAAACAGATAGCTAATGGGCTGTGACTTGTCTCAATGAGTTCTAAGTTTTGCGGAGTAAACAAATCATAAGATAGAAAAATGTCTGGTCTGGACACAGACCAATTGCCTGGAGTTGTATTATACACAAATTTTATATTTGTATCCCTTCATGGATACATGAACAACATTATTGAGTCACTTTTTTGAAAACAATTGAGCAAGAGTGATAAATATTTAATACTTCTGACTGTGTAATTCCAGTTGGCCCAATAACAAATACATTTATCATGACCACAAGTCACTTGTCTCCATCTGTGATAAGTGTTGAGTAAAAGTGAGCCATGTTTACTCTGTAACCTACTTAAGCATGTATCTTTAGATAGTAATTTTAATCACTGGGTTCTTCTGTAATCTAATTCCTTTTTCTCTTAATTCTCTAGACTGAACACACCATGATAAAATTGTACTTGGAAGTGTTTTTGCTGTGACTTGGAATATCTGTATAGTAATAATAAACCCAATTGTCCATCTCAGTGGGATAGTCTAGCAGCTCACTTTTGCCACTAGGCAAAGAATTACACTTGATGTAACTAAGGAAAACTGCAGGTGTGTCTTGGTCTTTGTGCTGCCTGATAGTTGGAAAGGTAGAATGTCTCTTTGAGGTTAAATATTCTGTAAACTAAAGTAAGTTTTTCATACAATATTAAAAACAAATAGTAGGGAGCATTTTCAATGTATGTATGTATATATATATATAATGTATATATATATAAACACGCGCGTGCGCGCGCACACACATATGGAATAATGAACAGTCTATAACCACAAACATTCCACATTCACTACAATATTATTTACATTGTGGGCAATTAGCTTGCTTGTCATATAGTACCCATAAATGTCCCCATATATGCCTATGCACCATGTTTGTGCCTGGTACCTACAGAGGCCAGAAAAGGATATAAAAATGCTCTAAGACTAGAGTTACAGATGGTTTGTGAGACACCATTTTGGTTCTGGGAACTCATGTAAACATACTCACACAGAGATATAATTAAAAATAAGAATGAATTTTAAAAAAAACTTTCTTTTGGAGGTGCAATTTACAATGAGTTTGTTAGGTATGATGATTCGAAGAGAGTTGCAATTAAGCACATCCAGCAAAAAGCTACCTTTGGCTTCCTCTGTCTCCACCCTGGATCATGTTCTTTAGCTGACTTAGTTTAGATCCTTCCTTTGTGACAAATCTCATCCACAGGTTCTGTGCTGTATCCTGTATTCATCCATAAAAATCTGCAAATTGAAGATGTGCACAAGAGCTACTAGACACATGTACCCAGTTTAATCGTAGAATCCATGCACAGACTGTTTTTCTATAATTTCTACTCTCTTTGCATTTCTCATTTGTGCATTCTGATCTGGTTGTTGGTATGCAAGCCAGCATTTTCAGCCTCTGAATCTGGTTGCCGCAAAGCAGTTTCTGCCAAAGTTTCTCCTATTCCTGCCTGTTTACATCAGTATCTTCATTCTGCCCTCTTGTGAAAATCCACAAGTGACTTTAAAGATCAGCTGCAATAAAACTATTCCTAGAAATGCATATGTATATATATATATATATATATACATATTGTACCTGTGCAACCTAGGATTCTAATAAACATCGAATTCTTAAAGTCTCTGAACCAAATGAGAAAACAAAATACTTAAAGCCATTCAGACAAGAAGGGATTTGATAAGATCAGCTGTTTCCTGGGTGCTCTAACTCAACTCCATATGCTTTTGAAATGGTGTAAATTCATCCCAAATCCTAGAAGTAGTCTGCTGCTTTTCTGTTTCAGTGTCATGAATTTTCATCTTCCCGTTTTTTTTGCAGGCAAGTTTCTAACTGAGGAAAGGGAGAACTGAAGTGGGAATGCGAGCCAGATGGAAAGTTTTAAATGATGAATGTTTCATGTATTTCCTAGCAGGTACTCTTTTTCCATTCAGCGACTTTAGCAGAAATCATGATGTAAGTCCTAGACTGCGGCACCGTTAAAAAGTAACTCTGGTAATTTAATACAAACTCCTAAAAGACACACACAAAAAAAGTATTTGAATCAATTAGAGATTAAAAATGGCTTTTATCTTGCTTCTGCTTCTGTAGAGTGAAATTAAGTATCTTTATAAAATTAAGTCCCTATTCCCAAGCTGCCAAATATGCAAATAATTTTGTCATTTTTAGAGGCTGCTGGAAAAGAACATTATGTGCTAGATTGAGTGGAAAGAGATGGCTTCAGAACTAGGAGATGATGGCTTGTGGTAAACAGCTAACTATAAACTGCATGTGGACAACACCAGAGTGCTAGCTGTGCCCACAACAAATTACGGCTCCCAACAGTGGGGTGGTTTCAATAAGAAGGGTCTCAGAAGTTCATGCATTTGAATGCTTAGTCACTATTTGAAAATATTAGAAGGTGTGGCCTTGTTGGAGGAAGGGTATTGCTGCTGAGCAAGGGTTTTGATGTTTCAATAACCCCTTGTAAGCCTGCAGATCTGATGTAGCACTGGCTACTTCTTTAGCACTGTGTCTGCCTGCTTGCCCCAGATAAATGCTGTCCTTTACAAGAGTTGTTGTGGTCATGGTATCTCTTCATAGAACTAGAACATTGACTAAGACAAACAATAACCCTGAAGACTGCAGTGAATATCATTTGCTCTCTCTATCTGAGGTTCAACCCAGCAAGAAAGAAACAGAATTCTGTTTTCAGGAAAATTTTCCCTTATGTTTTAAATCCTCTATCTTTAGTAGCAGAGATATTTCCTTGAGTTACATATTAGCTATGAGAGGCTTTCCATTTCCTGACTCATTTTCATGACGTGCCTTTTGCTTATTTCCAAATATGTTAAGTATAGCTTGTTATAAAAATCCTGCTTCACAATTTAGGCTTGGGCTTTGATGGGACACAGAGTTCAACAAATCCTCTCTCACTCTAAGGGACACAATAAAGCAGGATACAATTGTTAACAATGTCATCTTAAAACTCATATTTGAAAGTGGCAAAGCAAAAGTCTAAAAAGCTTCAATTCAGAGATACTTTCACATCAGGTTAGGAGATTTAGAGTCTTTGGAGGGCCATCTAACAAGGTTCCAGCCCACCTCCCAACAGCAGCAGCTCAGTGAAATTACTGCCCAAAAGGCATTTTGGGCAAAGCACAACTTTTGTGCCACAGCTGGTGAAGGCTCACTTCATGTAGCATAGATTTTGACACTCTTCATCAATAAGACAGAGTGAGATTTTGTCATTTACTGCATTGTGGGTGGAATTTTAGGTCATTATGAGATGTGAAATAAGTCAGGCACAAAAATTACAACCACAATAACTCATTTTTTGAGGAGAGTGTAAAGATGGGACAGGCCATATAAGTGACTGTGGAACACGGCTGAACCTCTTCTGGTTCTCCAGAGGACTGTAGAAAAACTGTTGGCTATAATAACATGTGAGAAGTTTCAAAATAATCAGAAGAATCCAAAATCCCAACGCACTATTATACAGTAACTATGGTTTAAGGAGATATGGAAGGGCTGATTATACTAATTTAATCATTCTGTGAAGAATATAAGTGCATAATTCTCTTAGTGTTCTCAATGGAGTTGTAAAAATGCTGTCCCAATAGAAATAGTCAAAACAAAAATGCACCTAGATAATTGAGGGGGAAAAAAGAGAATGGATTGCTTATCTGAGGTTGATATTCTGGGTAGAAGAAACAGTGGCCCCAAAGATTAGCTAAATATTCAACCGTGATCAACACTGCTATCCCTTGAGAGCTGTATGTTCAAATTCAGGTGGGAGAAGAAGATGCAAAGGCAAGCCTGGGACTTAGATTAGCAACGCTGAACATCTTAGAGAGTTTTCCACAGGCTTGTTTCCCTGACTTCATAACACTTTCATTAAAGCATCGCTTGCCTTTCGCCTGCTTTCCACATGAATAAACGCTTTCTTTATTGCTATGGAGTTATAAGAGTGCTTAACATTCTAGACGATAAGCATTTTTGATGTGTGGATTGTGAATATCTTTCATTCTGCTCCTTCCCTTTTTATAGTGTTTTGAAAACATATGAAGGAATATATTGAGTAGAATAACTAAGAAACAAAATCATGATTCTACTATCACCTTTAGAGCAGCATTGGTTGTTTATCTCTCCAATTACCTATTATTATCTTTAATCTGTTTTTTTACAGTCCAGGTGTTATTCTCCTCCGTTCTGCCCTCCAACAGTTCCTTGTCCCATTCCTCTTCTCCACCAAGTCTCACAAGGATGTCATCACACACACACACCCTTCCACATTCTACCAGGCACCCCCATTCCCTGGTGCCTCAAGTATCACAAGGCTTAGAGGCATATTCTGTTACTGAGGCCAAAGCAGGTATTCCTCTGCTGTTTATGTGTTGGGGCCCAGACTAGTTAGTGTATGCTGCCTGGTTGGTGGCTCAGTGTCTGAGAGATCTCAGGGGTCTAGGTTTGTTGAGACTACTGGTCTTCCTCTGGGGTCGTCCTTCTTCTCAACTTCTTCCAGCCTTTCCCTAATCCATCCACAAGGTAGATTTTTATTTTATTATTAAATTAATTTTTCCATACAGTATACTTTGATGATATCATCCCCCAGTCCCCCTCAGATCATCCCTATCTCCCTACCTACTCAACCTCATGTATATTCTCCCTTTGTCTTTCTCTTAAAAGAAAAGAAAAATAGCAAACCAAATTCTTTGCAGTCTCTGACAAAAAAAAATAGTGTTTTCAGTTTTGATGAAAGCAACTTAACATTTTTATGCTAAGTCTAAACCCATATCTGGAATATTTCAGATATTTATTTACTTTTCTCTAAATATCTTTAAATTGTACATTTCCCATTTACCTTCATCATCTAGGTTGGGTGAGTTTTATAGCCTTATCCATGGATCGTACTTCATTATTGCTTCTGATCCTTGAAGTGGAAATTGCTACTTTCTTTAGAGACTCAGTGGTGTCATGTGATATTTTTCTGGAAACTGTCTTATGAGAGCATGTTTGTGCTGAAGCAGACACACGGGAGGATATTTCGATGAAACAGAAACCTGGTGTTTTTCTGGAAGCAGCCTGGGAAAAGGGTATGTGATGTTTTACTAGAGTGGCACTTGAGAAAACTCACGGTGTTTGGAAAGGGTATGAATATTACCCAATGGACAATGGATGATGCTGTGTGGTATTGGTATACTTTATCAATCTTTACTGCTCATCACTGGGCTTTTGCTGTTCACGCTGTATATTATTGGCTTGCCTTCCATTATTTGCTGACCATTGTTTGCTGTGAATTAGTAGAGAGAAATGCACCAAAAAACTTCTGCTGGTGTTTCTGGCTACTTCTTGTTACTTTAGCATACTAGGGTCTTTTGGTAGAGCCACGGGGTTTCTTCTGGATATACCTGCCAATGCTGATTCATGCATGGTGTTTGTGAGTAGATTGAGCTGCCACTGATGTTTCTTGTGAAATAAACTGCTGCTATCCTGACAGTGAATATTGGATTCACTCCAAAGAACTGTTCTAAAAATGTCCACATCCTCCTTTGCCTTACTAACTTCCTTTCGACTACCTCTGGTGAGTGGTGGGTGAAAATGGAGGTTAAAGCATTTAAGAACCCTTGTTCAAGAAGGTTTTGAAAAATCTAAGCCTACACATGCCCCATTACCATTTGCTACAACTGTTGCCCCTTTTCCATTTAATTATTTTTAGAATCTTACCAAACCCACTGAACCTATTTGGGATGGAGGGTGAGGTTATGTTTCCTAGTTTCTCTGTTCTATGCCCACTGACCTAACTCCCTACTCCACAGTCTGGTTTCAGTTATTATATTTAGTATGCACTGTTTTAGGTAGACAAAACTGATTCATTATCCTATCTCAGAATGTTTTGTTAATCTAGATTTCCTGTGTTTCTATAAGAATTATGAATTGATCCCCTTTGTGTCTACCAAAATGCTCCGTAATTTAGTAGGAAACAGAATAAATCTGTACATTAATTTAAAGAGTAATGTCATCTTTATTGTGTGAGTCTTCTTATCCATACCTTTTGTGTTATGTGTGGAAGGATAGGGTGTGTGAAAAGAGAGAAGGAGGGTTCCACCACCTCTGAAGCCAGCACAGAGGGCAGAGCAGGCAGGACTGCAGGAGGTGACTGAGTCCTGTGAGCCGGTGTTCCCATGGAGCTGTGAAAAAAGCCAGAGACTGCAATGTACAGTCAACTTTCTAGAGATTTTACAAACATTAGACATTTATCACCACCTAAAGTTATTGCCCACAAATTCTCTGTCTTAACAGCTGCCCTTTCCTAGAGGACTATCAAAAGCAGAATTATAGCCTAATAAATTCAAATTAAGTAGCTAAATTTGTAACAATGTAGGTTAAGAATACTGAAAGACTGATGCAGAGACCAATTTATATGTTGATATAGTTTAATATTTTTATTTTAGTTTTAAATATTTATCGAGTATTTGTGGCCAGGTACAGTTAGCAAAGACTTCCTATATCCAAAAATATTTGCTACCGCAGGTGCTTTCTCTTGGTGCTCTCTCTCCTGGACTGATGAAGTACATAATGAAATATTCTTGATGCGTGAGGATTATAAAAATTAACATTTGGGAATGGAACATGTTTTTATTATTTATATTGGATATTTTATGTATTTACATTTCAAATGGTATCCCTTCCCCCATCCTCCCTTCCTCCTCCCCCTGCTTCTATGAAGATGCTCCTACTCCCCACCCACTCACTCCCACCTCATAGCCCTGGCATATCCCTGGCATTCTTAAGATGGAAGATGTTAAAGGGAAAATTAAAACAGTCTCCCTTATCAGCTCTGAGTGCTAGTTTTGCTCCATGGAGCTAAGGTAGTCCCCACCAAAATTTTTGATATAAGCCTTTCTATTTCTTTTTTGATACAACTATATAATATGACATGTACATTTGCTAAAAAATAAAATTACAAGTACAAGCCTACGGAAATAAAAGCTATAAATAGCTTGTTTATATTCAACTGACGAATGACAATTATTTTTACCTGTAAGATGTAATCAGATACTTTGATTTATGTATGTATCTTTAAACAAAATCACCTCTATCTTGCATTTGACTTTGCATGTCCTATTTTTTTAAAGTATCAATTTAAATCATTATCAGTATAGCAGGGAAAGTTGAACCTAGAATCTAATTTCATTCTAAGGGTGGTTGGTAGGAGTCAAATCTGAGCACCAACACACTTAAAGCTGTGAAATCCGTCTATGTTAAGACCATTTACAAATGGTTTTATCCTCAAGGATAGAACTAATTATGAAGAAAAACAAAAGAGAGAGTTGGAGAGAGGTGGTTAGAAGTATCTATAAATACAGCCATAGCAGGTGTTGAAGCAATTCGAGTTTATAAAGAATCCATCACAATAGTTCATGGAACCTGGCCCACCTATCTGTGACTCCTACCTGAACACCCATGAGAAGGGATCTGTAATTTAAAATGTGAAAAACGATTTTCCCTGTTTATTATGTGAGTGGGAATAGGGTGCTGGGTGGGGCGGGGGGAGAGGGCAGGTCCAGACCAAAACTACTTGCTAATCCTCAGATTTAACACAGAGAAAGGAAAGAAAAGAAAGTCCTCAGTTCTGCACAGAGCACAGCATAGTTTCGAATACATTGAGAGTTTGAGAAATACTCTTTATGGAGCAGCAACAGGGCTGCCTGACAGTAGAGAAGGTAGGTGGAGCTAACCAGCAACAGAGACTACAGAAGGATAACAAGGGACAGGAAACAAAGCCTGTTGTAGATGAGACTCAGAAGCTTTGCTGCACTGGGACATGGTCCTGCCACAGAAGGCTGAATCCTCGGGGTAGTGTCTTATCCTAGAGGCAAGTGTGACCTGGAAAGACAGTGGCAAAATTCACTTCTGCTCGACGGCGCAATTAAGCAACATCCTAAAACTAATTATGGGGTTATATTCACACTTCGGCAGAAATCCTCAGAAAAAGGAGGAGTCCGAGGAGAACAGAATAGACATCACATTGATTTCGATGGACACTGCCTAAGAAATTAGTCCAATCTGTCAAAATGACTTTTTTCTTCTTCCTTAGCACCAGCTGAGTGGAGGAACTTGGCTTACAAGTGTTTCTACATTTATAGTTAATTTTACTGTGTATTTTGGTCTGTTTCAGTGGTCAGGATGTCAGAGACTCAGCCATTAATAATCTATCAGAGGCCGAAAACAGTCAGTCTTGAGATGGACATAGAGAGAATCAGATGACAACCTTGCTGCTGCTCTAGGTGACTGATCTAGGCCTATGAGAGAAAGGACTCGCTCACTGGGAGAGATTACATCATCCCCTTCACAAGGACGCCATGTCCGTGACCCACTATGACTCAGACTCTAACATATGCTATTTTGGAAGAAGATGCTCTCAACCATAGACGAGATGCCTAAAAACACGAGTGTGATAAACAGATTAGCTTTAAGCACGTTAGCCTCAGTCGGCCCTTTCCCATCACCAAAACTGGGAGTGAGTTTAAATGTCCACAGACTCCCCGTAACCTAGAGACATGCTGGTGACAATTCTTCCCTAAGAGTGTGCTTTTATCTCTTGCTTCTTTTTGCCTCTTAATTCTTTATGCAGTTTTTCATTATTAAACTATTTCTTATATCCCCCATGGGCTAAAAACAAAATTGCCAGATTAAATTGTGCTATACCACTTTTACTACAATATTAGTCTCTGTATATTGCACTCGCTGGCACTGGGAGTTTCAAGAACCTTTTAGTCTTGCATATTAATAGTTTTATTCTTGACTTTACACAGATACATGTCATGTCAGATTTTTTTTTCTTGGTTAAAATTCTGTAGCTTAAAAGAAGAAAGGGGAAGAAACAGAATGTGGTAATGTATCAGACATTTTCATTCCACATTGCCAACTACTACACTTCTGAAGAAAACATCCCATGAAGAAAAACACACTTGATCAAATGAAAATTTAGAAAGTCGGGAAAGCCAGAATGTAAAAGGAGATCTTCTTTTAAAATACTAAACCTGTCTTGCCAAGTTATGCATATTCAAATTATATACCTTCTGTTTAATTTTTCTCATAAAAGGAAATTATTTTCTTTCATTTCAAATTTGCACTGTAGAAATAAAAAAGCAAAGAAAAAGCACTCTGTTGCAATTAGCTCCACACAACCATTTTCTTATTTTCAGTAATTCTTTCACATATTCAGTAATTCACTGCTAGAATCTCCATTTAGTGATATAAAATGTGTAATTGGTTTATTTTCTCAGTTATAATGAAGCAGAGAATTTCATGTTTACTGTAAATTCTTTAGAAACACTATAGCTTGGGTTACTTATTTGGGACTTATTATAAAGATGGAAAAATCAGACATTTCAAAGACTGCTTCATCTTAAGAAGACATATAAAACATAACACTTTTCTCTGCTTTTTTTATCTGGGCTATTTCTCTTTGTTAGTATTTAATTAGGATAAACTAATGAGTTTTGTTTCAAAATTTCACACACACTTTCATCCTGTTGATCCTCACCCCTCAGACCCCTCCCATTACCTTGTCCCACTGACTGGTCCTTACCTTCCTCTGAGTATCACCCTCTCCTTGCCATTAGAAAATATTTAAATGCAATCATCTTATTGGCCCAAGTTTACTGAATTCTAAGTTGGTGAGAATATGATGTTTATCCCACTAACATCTGTAGTATATTCCACGTAATACATGTCTACTAGTCATAAAAAATGAACAATCTCTCCTTCTTTATTTCACATGTTTTCTTAGAATAAATTCTAAGATATTAAAATTATAAACTAATTATTTTCATGAGATTTTTAAAAAATATAACTGCTTTTTTTACATGTACATGAATGTCCCTTTATCATTCCTCATTTTGCTTCTCCATTTAAGAAAATAATGTGTCTTTTTTTTTCTTACTTTCCTAGATCAAGAATAGGATGGTTGTCTTCATCAGTTACTCATTAAATAGCTTTGCAAGACACAATGGTGAAGGCCTCAGCAGCTGCTTTGGAAGATGCACCCTTAGAGTAGGCAGGAGGGAGTAACAGGAATGAGGTGGGTTGAGATGCAACTGAGACGCACTGCTGCCCTGATAGTCTTGTTGTAAGGAGTCACAGAGGAGCACAGCAGACTGCTAAGTGTACTTCTTTGCTGGAAACACAGCATCCTGGGCTGTAAATAAGAAATGCACCAGGGAGCAGTCAGGACAGTAAGAGAGAACAGAAGGAGCATCCGTTGCCTGGGAAACCTGTTTCCACACCCCAGGGTGCAGAGATTTTCCCAAGCTGGGCTTGAAGCAGGTGGACCTCCAAGAATCCTAGAAGGTATACCTGTGTGCTCAAGGAACATAAAGTTGAAGTTCACAGTTTACCACTGGAATCAGAGAAGTGGTACAAACCAATGAAAACTGTAGAAAAGCCAGGCTTGTACCGCAGGCTCCACTTGATGTATCAGGTAAGACATATTATTTAAAATTTGTAAAGGGAAACCCATAAACTTGAAATATTTTGTCCTTTGAGATGTTTTATAATATATCCAAATCTTTCCTGGAGAAAACAAGCAAACAGTTCACCCGCTTAAAAATGATCAGTATACAAAATATAATTAAAAGAGACTCTCGGCCATCTGCTGTTATTCTTCGTCTGTAGCTCCATATAAGATCTTCAATTTGATGTCATTTTAATAACTTAGCGCAGATAACTAACACTTCTAAAAAATAATCTTCATAAAATTAATCTTCATATGTTCTGACCATGTACTTGCTATAAAACTACCTCCATCAAGTTTTAACATTTAATCTGGGATTATACATACTATTTAAAAAGTATATGAATACATCCCCATACAAAAATTTGAACTAATCCTTCAGCTATGTTCCTTAGTCATGCCATGTAGACCATTAAACTAAATTTGTGCTCCTAGCTTCATGTTTTCTGATGAGAAGATACCTATCTATCTAGTATGCCTTCAAGATTAGGAAGCATCATCTTGTGCTTACATGCACACATAAAAGTTTATTGACTATTATTTAAATAACATTTTTACCAATAGATGTATGACTATCCCTCCAGCCCTACCTTGACTGATGTTTTTGAATATTAAAAGAACAATCTGGTTTCTGTCTTTTAATATAGTCTTATTTTTCCCTGTTTCAGAAGAGCTAGTTTTAGTCAATTGCTGTCTGAACGCATGTTAGAGTCTGTGATTGGACAATGGAAAAAGAAGGTGGAGCTGAAAGTTTCAGAGAGGGGACAGAGAGAGGTGGAGAGAGAGAGAGAGAGAGAGAGAGAGAGAGAGAGAGAGAGAGAGAGAGAGAGAGAGAGAGAGAGAGAGAGAGAGGAAGAAGAAGGAGGAGGAGGAGGAAGAGGAGGAAGAGGAGGAAGAGGAGGAAGATGAACCTGATCCATGTGGCTTGAAAATGTCACAGGCAGCTAGGAATATCATAGAAGGACAATAGAGTAATGCAGGGGATATTTGCCCCATCTAGGTGTGCAGCTTGTATCAATATAATTTGGGTTTTCAGTTCTTTGTGTGGGCATTTTTGGGGTTGAGGATCTACTGTTACTAATCTGACTGATAAATTACAAGCCTCTGGAGTCTTCATTTAGTTGGCCTAGGGGTTTAGAGCCAGCAGCCACCGGGGTCTCAGCAGGCTTGGCCTTGAAAGACTGGAGCAGTTCAGCAGGAGCGAACCCCAGGGAATTGGGCTGACCACCACTTGGGAATAGCCTTGGGGACAGGGAGACTTAGTAACCAGCATTAGCATTTTTTTTTTTTTTTTTTTTTTAAGCTAGGGCACAGAGGCAGGAGTGGGTGGGAGAGGGGAGAGACACTTTTATAGAGAAAGGGGAAGGGAATAGGAGGTTTGTGGAGTGGAAACTGGGAAGGAGGATAACATTTAAAATGTAAATAAATAAAATTACAAATAAAAAATGAAAAAGAAGTACTTACACACTACAAGTTTTATTTCGGCATACAGTTTTTTGTTCACAGCTTTCAATATGAAGCTAAATAACTACCTTTTAACTGTGTGACTATAACAGTCATACCCATTGCTCTCCTCTTCACCAGACCCAGAAAATGGTAGCCAAGAGCAGGCAGTCAGTGAGGTGAGCAGACCCAGAATCCCAGTGCTGAGGTACGCACCACAAAACCTGACTTGTGCTTGCCTCACCCTGAAACTGTGATTGCTCCTGAATGTTAACTGCTCCTCTAAGCATGCTCTGCTCATATGTCTTTCTCTAGATCAAAGATGGTGATATTTAATTTTAGGTGTCAACCTAGCCAAGCCATGGGTCTCTAGATACTTGGTTAAATATTACTTCTAATTATATGAATGAAGATGTCTCTGCATGACATTACTGTTTCAGTCAATAGGCTGAATTCTTCTTGCTCTTCCAACTGTGCAAGGGCTATAACCCACCATTAAGAAACAAAACTGAGAATGAAAGTTTTCTATCTGTACCTGTTTGTCTTTGGTTTGAGACCTTTGTATTTGGATTGAGATTCAAAATAAACTGTTGTCTCTCCTGAATCTCCAACTTGCCAATGAAAGATTCTTGTATCCTCTACCTTGACAGTCATAGTGTATGTATTCTCTTTCCTTGAATATATTCATGCTCTTCTATCTGTAAATCTAGCATCAGTATGGTTGTTAACATATAGAATTATAAATATCTAATTCATCTTAATAGTTCTATTTCTCTGATAAACCCAAATACAGAAACAGCAGGAAATCAGTAAATTTTATGGATATTATAAGGCCCCTAAAATTTTATGCAAATAGCTACTATATTCATGATGGCATACTTGTTCCTTTGGGTGAACACCCATAATTTTCATTATATTCTTAGAGTTCTTTCACTGAATAAATGTTAAAAGATGTTTCGATGAAGCTTAATGTCTTGTAAATAGTATACAAAAGAGCCTTGTTTTTCCATCGTTGGTCTATTTTTCCTCTAGAAACTACAAGTCTCGAGCTCTGTGACTTTCCAGGGACAGCTGTGCATCATTATACTCAACATGTGTCATTGTCACTTCATTCTTGCCTATTTTCAAAAATACAGCTGAAACTGTCCACAGTTTTCACTTATATGCCATAGTTCTTTTAAACGGTTTTGAGGAAGCCCCACTGATAGCCATATACCAATACCAGGGAACACTGGCTCTCACCTGATCATAGTGTCTGATGATTTGATGAGACACATCTAGGAAAGCTTTCTCTAAGGTATTGTGGGTTAGGCATAGAGAACGCTATGTGTCCTGTGTGATATTTGTGCCATGTTGGTCAGAGCTCTGTCCTCTTTCCTGATGTGTGAGAGGGAGCCAGAGATGCTGCTCTGGGGCTCCCAGAGGTGTACCTGCAGAATTTCCCCACAGGTCCTCCTGGGATTCATTACTGTGCTTGGGAAGCTGGTTCATCACTTCTCTAGACATGCATTCATGTCCGCTGGCAAAAGTAGAACAGGTTACTTTATTTTCCAAATTAGAACAAATCATTTTGCTACCTCTTTCCAAATTTCAAAGGAATGAAATACATTCAAGTCTGGTGAGTCATGTCAGCGATCTGTGAGAGGACACTGGATGCCCAGAACCTACTCACATTGAATTCTCAAACTGGCCTCCCTGCTACTGCTGTCAAACCTTGAAGCCTTATGATTCAATGTCATCCACTGAGCAAGACTCCCCTTACATAAAAGCACACATTTTCCTGTTGCTATGAAAGACTACTAGACAGCTCCAATTTAATTTTATATTTCTTTCTTCGAACTTGACCTGAAGGCAAGAAGACTCGTAAAGCAAGTTTTGTTCACATTTGCTCAATAGCAGCAGCAGTATGAGTTAGGATTTGTTCTAGTAATGGAATCCTGGCTGTCTTTTACATTATCTGTGGCACACAGGCTGAAGGCTTTATCTTTATCAGTGTCATGATTCAAACAACAAAATAGTTCTGGCTAACATATAGTGACAGGTAAATCACTTAAAAACAATTGCACAAAAAGTTCTTTTCAGTTGTGATTATTGTTCTTAATAGTATTTGATAAACCTGTCCATCCTAATGATTCATGAAATCACTCTCTAATAGTATATAAAGAATGTACTGTCAAGGTTTTCAAATTTTATAGTTGTTATAAACCTGAAAAAGCTGTTCCTTGCCTCTTCTTGCCTAGTGAAGAAATAACACTTCAAGTTTATTCTCTTAATAAAATAAATAGAAACAAAGAGTCTCATACAAGAGCTATGGATTTTTTTATTTTCACAGTATAAGCAGCCTGTGAATTCCTGTGGAATGTCACACAACTGAAATGTTAAGAAGAATTGAATCAGAAAATAGAAAAAAAATATCTACACAACCCCTTTGGAGAAACTGCATTGACGGAACTTTATCACTACCTTATGCAGTGTGATCAAAGTATATATTACACCAACAGGTACAGAGTAAACTCTCTCATACTTAGTATCCAAGACAAGCAAGTTAAAAATATAATAATGATCTTTGTTTAAAAACTTCCATCCCATCTTTAAATTGAAGATCATTGGATGAACTAACCTTCATTTTTAATTTCTTGTCTATCAATTTCTCTTCTCAAATCTGTTGGAATTAAATACCGGTAAGATCTTTATCTAAGATGTATGGAAATTAAGGTAGAGCAGCAGTGACATGACATGGGTAGACAATTGTGCCAGGATATGGTATATGAAGTAAGATATCTGAATTCTATGTTCATGTTGTGCCAAATTATATACCTCCTGTACCTCTGCTTGGGAAAATAGACATGAATGATCTTTAAGACAAAGAGATCAGTGTATCACTTGATATGACTAGTAGACTTGACATTCTTGACTTCAAGAGCCTCAGGAAGTGGGATAATTATGAAGCCAGGATGCAGAGAGGATGAGCAATATATAAAGGGAAGTAGGCAGAACAGCTTGTAGGAGTCAGAAGGCAGAGCTAACCTAATGCCTGCCATAACTAATATTGATCAGTAGCTGCTGTGGTTGTGGATGCACCTGGTTGCAGGAAAAGATTGAACCAAAGACATGTCCTCTTTCTTTTTTAATTGTTGTTTTATACACACATGCACACACACACACACACACACACACACACACTCACACACACACTCCTAAATAAGCAAATTCAACCTGCTTAGTCTATATAAGATAACTTGTATATATGTATAATTTCAGAGGGCATACATGGGAAGGTTTAGAGGGAGATTAAGAACGATGAAAAAACACATAAATTATGATGTCAAAATAAAGAATTAATGTTTTTAAAAGTAAACATTGTTTAAAAAAAACATTAAAGAGCTATAGGAAGAAGCAAAAGGCAAAAGAGTCAGGTTGCAGCTAATGGCTCAAAGTGGACATGAAAGACATGCAATTAGGGCACTTTCTGTGAAAACAAAGGGTCTACCTACTGAATTTGCCTTCAACTGGCTTAATATGGTTTATGTGGAGAGAGGAGCAACACAGAATCTGGGAAGATTCCTGGGAACTTGGCTTGAGAGATACGTGTGAGATCTTACCATTCACAAGTCAGCATTGTGCTGGCTTATCCTGGAAGACAATAGCTTAATTGATAAATACATTATGCAATGTGTGTCATAGCCAGGTGGAGAGATTTGATTTGACCAGAGTGAATGTATTTATATTTGAAGAACTGACATTTTGAAAATGAGGGATACAAAGTATTGGAAGCATTATGAATGAAGTTTGACAATGCTTTCTTTCAGTGTCTTCTTTGGAAGAGTATGACAAAACTTCTTATACTATCAAATCACTGATCACATGCTCATTGCATTATTTCAATTCAGCAAATACTTGTTATGAACTTCTATTATTGCACAGAATCACCGGGGTAGTGGAGATACAGACGTGGTTAACCAGCAATACCAAATGACTTATCGTCAACTAGGAGAGAGTAGTGGCAGAAAAAACCCAGTGTCCCAACAGCTGAAAAGTTCTAAGAGACCCAGCGGGAACAGCACAAGAGGAAGGACCGAGTAGACCAGAGTTCCCACTAGCCAGGCAGTGAGGAAGGTGCAACTCTCTGAGGAAGCTGGCATGGTGAAAGGCCAAAGCTTTTATCCCATTTCGATACACTGCGTTTTTAAAGAGCAGGACCGTCTGCCACAAAGCATGAAATATGAGTAGATTTGTTCAGAATGTGTTCCTCTGGGAGTTACTTTCTTACTTTCTGACATGGAACTCTCGCCTGCAACAGTTGTGTGTCTCATCTGACCCCTGTGCCTTCACAGATATTTTAATGGCAGTTTAGGAAGTCACTTCTTATGTCTCTATCATCATAGCTTTGATTTTAAGAACATCTCGTCAGGAAAAACATTCTAAGTACAGAAGCCAGTGCAGAAGACCTAATATTCAGGTGCACATATGTGGGGCAAGTGGAACGGTACCACCAGACAGAAAGGGTAATGTCTACTAGATTTTAAAAAATGTTAATCTCATAATTGATAGCAGTTGATAATGGTAGGTATTTAAATCAGCTCCTGACCAGGTTCCAGTTCTGGAGCAGATGACCATGACACCCCACTAAGAGAACCAGGACAACTGATCACATAGCATAGAAAGCCAGAGTTCCCATGCTAATGAAGTATCTAGATAGGCCCCCAAGTGTGAAGCCAATGAGCTTCCCTTCCTGGGCATTCCTTCCTGCAAAAGGAATTTAATATCTAGTTTACCCTGAGTAAATCATATGCATCTTCATCTGATATGAATAAACAGTTTGAACAAGCAAGGTCTGTCTCCTTTATCAAGGACCACAGTGTGGGGAGACTTTTGTCATACAGAGCAATGCCTTGAGAGTCTCCAGCATTTGCACATTTCTAGCACTCATCCTGAGCTCAACATGATCCCACCACCACAAACTGACTCATCTGAGGATCCCTACCCCTTCACAACTCCTCATGTTTCTCAGTGGTGTCTGGGTACATAGGAAGATGGATCCTGTTCTTAATTCTTTGTGGTTCCTAGTGGCAGCAGCTGTGTGCACAATTTGAAAACCACAGCCTTGTCCCAGCCCCCTTAGAAACGTGCTGGGATCCATCTCTTAGGCTGCATTTTCCCCTTCTAATAGGGCAGCAGTAGGACAAAAATCAGACCCACAAACATGGCTATATTCTCATTAAATGCTTTAAGGCTAAAACTTAAAAGAACATGGTCATTTTAAAATCATGTTAATGGAATTCATAGGTAATATTCTGTCAAATAAATTAGAAGGAACTAAATATAAACTTATGGTAAAATATAGCAAAGGATATAACTTTTCTTCCTATTCCTTGTGTAGTGAAGTGGATGAATAATAAATGGCATTACAGTTGAGATGCAGGATACAGGTGGAAAGCATGATTCATGGGAGAAAATGGCTAAGATTTGTTCTAAAACGACAATGCAGATGGGACCATTTTAAATATGCCTGGATTCTTACTTGGAATTCATAAACCTCCCCCTCCCAAACAATCAAAGCTCTGCAATTCGGAGACCAATCATTAACATTTGTGTAAACTTAGAACAACAGGACAGAAAAGAAAGGGAATGTCATTTAAAAGACCAGGGAGAGAATTGTGGGGCACTAAAATTAAAATTACCAGAGGTTCTCAACCTGTGATTCCCAACCCCCTTGAGGGCAAATGGTTCATTCATGGAAATCATCTAAGACCATTAGAAAACACAAATATTTAGTTTATGATTCAGAACATTAGCAATATTACAGTTATGAAAGAGCAACAAAAACAATTTTATGGCTCAGGGTCACCACAACCTGAGGAACTTCTATCAAAGGCTCTTAAAGTCGGGAACCACTGGGAAGAAATGCTGTGCTAGAGCAACTCAAGGGCTGGAAGTGGGAGTGCAAACAGCCAGAGTGAAGCAGACAGAGGTGACTGATAAGGTGTATGAAGCCCATGCTGTATGGAAGAACGTTCTGAAAATGCCCCAGTCACTATGATCTCAGTGAGCCATTTCCACTGAGACTTATGATTATTAGGTAACATTAATGGAAAATAAGTAACACTATGTTGTTTGCAAAGTGTGATCACGAACAGATTGTGAAAATGGCCTGAAAGTGTGTATGTATGTGTGTGTGAGGGTGGGGAAGGGAGGGAGGGAGAGGAGAAAGGGAGGGAGGGGAGGGATGGAGAGGGGAGGGGAGAGAGAGAATACTAATTAATCTGTGTTTTAAATTAGAAAAAAAACTGGCTTCTGTTTAAATTTTTGAAAACTCCACAGGCATGAAATAATGTAAAATTTATAAACTTTTACACAAGGAGAAAAATAAATACCATTCCTATGGGTCATCAAGAACAAATCAGACAAAATGTGATGGTTGTATAAAAATAAACATACTATTAGACTAAAGATTGCCCAGATGTGAGTGGGGGGGAATTGATATAAAAATATAAAATGACTTGATAACAAAAATATGTCATACAAATAAATAGTTGGGATATACAGAAGATGTAAAATGCTGGTAATACCTGTGACTGGAAGAAAAGGCTATACGGCTTTGATTCATGGTTTTTTCTGAATCATGAAATGTCTAATTTAAATGAAAAATGTAGAGAATGCCCTGAGAACCCAAAAGAAGAAATTTGGCTGTGAGAAATAAAAATTTTTTGGGGTCTTTAAAAATGAATATATAATTTTAAGTATTCTTTAAAGCAATGAAATTATCTATTATAGATGATTTAAAGAAATGGAAAAAGAAGCTTCCTGTAGTAATCAGTAAGCCCGTTCACTAGCTAGTCATCTAAGAGTGGAGCAGCAGTTCCAAATCCCAAACGAGATAACTCACCCAGGATTTGGTTCCTGCAAAATAGAAAGAAGTGTGAAAAATGAACAAAAGTAAAAATGAGTTTTTAAACAATCCAGACATTTCATAACTGCGCATGTGATGTTAGCATTTTGTGTATCTGGATATCAGCAGCAAGGAGCTAAACAATAATCCCACGAAGCCGAAGCAATCACTTCATCACGCCGTTATTATCCTTCGCTTTCATCTCTCTCAATAACATGTGAAATGTATTAATCAGCCTGCTCATGGGTTTCACAAAAAGGGCTTCATTATCTGTTCTATTAATAGATGCAAGGGTTTTCGAATCAGGAGTCGGTTGCTCAGAATGATTAATATTTAAATGTGTTGATTTTCCGTGGGCGAACTACGATCTGATAATAAAATGGGAATGGGCTATTGAAAATCACACAGAGATGACCACTTTCCTCAATAGTGTTTCCAAGTCCCATGCGGTCTTCTGAAAGAGGTGATGTTCATTTCCCATGACAGCCATCTCTCTGGAGAACAAGGGTTCATACAGTGTGGTGGGGAGGAAATGGGTCCTGTGTGTCTAAAGGCTGCAGGACTACGAACACAGAGGATGGACAGTTAGATACAGCACAGCTGTCCTTGATAGTATAGTGTTGTGCTCAGGACCTTTGCAAAATGGGGCACTATTATTACTCACTGCACAGGGAAAATGGCAAATTATGAGCCTGGTAATGTTCATCGTTTAGTGAACTATAGTAACCATTTTACTACATGCAGATTCTTTATCTTCATGGTTTTGTTTTAATATAGTCTCATTTAGCTTTAGTAACTTGAGACAGAGCTGGTCTTTACCTCCTAAATTCTCAAATCACAGACTCTGCCACCATGCACACTTCTAATAGTTTATTCCTTAAATATATACTAGAAAATGTATTTTATAAGTTCTCTCTTGAAGGCAGGAAGGAAGATGGACGCACTTATAGTCACAGTCCAAAGAAGCTGAGAAAGAAGGTTCATAAGATGGAGACCCATCTCTGATGCATAGGAAGACCCCGACTCTGAAACAGAAGCAAAAGCAGAAATAGACGTAAAACCTACCACCAACAGAAATCTCTTTCTTCCCCTTATCCTGTTACCCAGTCTCTTTAAAATCATTCACTTATCCATGACTTTAAAGATAAGAATTAGAATGTAATGGGAATTTATGGTAGTGTAGCAAAGAAGGCACAGTAGGCTTTCTTCGAAGGTCCATGACCTTGCGAGCTCTCCAGGGCCTTTATGCATATGTTGCCATGGTGGTAAATTGCTGTGGTTCATATGTATTGCAGCTAGAGAGGACTGTTTAATTACTTCCTTCCCTTAACAGCTTGCATAGAAAATTCTGGACTCATGGAAATTAGAGTACATGAAAGAGGCTTTTAGGTCAGACCCAGCTTAAGGCACCTGGGACCTATGAGCTACGTGTGTACAGTCTTCAGCAATAGGAGACCACTCTCAATGCCTGAGAGGAAGCCAAGGCCTGGAGAAGTAATCTATGTTGTTTTGGGAAGCACTTGGACTACCACCCATGATCAACCATTTAAAAGGGGATGTCTTGTTCCTCATATTGGGGGTGTCAATTAATTTGTCTCAGATTTTATTTAATCTTGCCATAAAAACAGCAAATTTTGCAGTTTAATAAAGCTTGTTTTGTCTTTGAAGGATATCTGCATGTGCGTATATTCATTTGCGTTTATGTCTTTATTTTGTCAGTGTGATTATATGATGTATGTGCACACAATGCCCGGGCAGCCGGAAGAGGCATCAAATCCCCTACGGATATAGTTATTGATGATTGTGAGCTGTTCCATATGAGTGTTAGGAACCAAACAAGAGCTACAAGCATTCGTAACTGCTAAGCCATCTCTCTGGCTAAAAATCTACTTTATCTTACTTTCTGACTGGATCCATGTGCCTGTGTATTGCTGACATGGTAATGCAGTGACAGCAGTGAAGTCTGTGACCTGACAAAGGTTAAACCTCCTCACTTTTGAGGATCTGGAATTTTTCTAATTAAGATTCTTTTGTTTTCTTGCTTATTTGCTTGATGTTTTTAATTTGTTTGATAATCTCACAATGCATAATGTGTATAGATGAAACTCTCTGACTCCTCCCCTACACCTCAGCACCACTTGCCCCCTCCCACTTTATGTGCTCTGCTTTTCAGCCCACCGGGACCACCTAGTGCTGTCAGTTCTGTGTGTGGGTGAATGGCCATCTGCTCTGGCATGGAGAGCCTATCGAAAGATGCATCTCTGAATAAACATATTCTCCCCCTTACAGCAATCTTCAACTACCTCTCGCCCTTGCAATCTTTCCACTCCCTCATCTCTGATGATCACTGAATGTTAGATGAGGTTTTGGGTAGAAAGGAACATGTGCTGTAGCTGTCTCATTTATAAATAAACATTCCATAGTCTCTTTTTTGCTGTATTTTGCCAAGTTGTGAGACTCTAATCAGCATTTGATAAAGGGCAAAGCTTCTTGGATGAGGGGTGAGAACTGACCTAATATTGGTTTAAAGATACATATTTGTGTTTAGCAGAGTAACAGTAGTATGCTCTTTCCTGGGTCTCATGACCCTTGCTGTGTGTTCTTAGCTAAGTCAGTAGTACATTTTTGAAATTTGGCAGTAAATAGATGGAACTTGAAATAATCATTCTGAGAGAGGCAACTCAAGCTCAGAAAAGCTCTAGATTTGAATGTTTATATGTGTGTGCTTACATTGCAACACCTGAAACACCCAGGGAACTAAAGAAAGGCCATGGTGGTTGGAGTGTCAAGGGAGGGGCAGAATATTGGTGGTATTAAAGGGAAAGAATAAAGGAAAAGAAGGGTTAAGGACAGGTAATGTGGATGTATACAAGAAAATAAAAGGAAGAGTGACTAACACTAGAGGCCTTTGAAAAACTATATAGGAATGCACTGTTTAGATGCTCCCTAAAACATATATATGCATATATAAAAAGTTTAAATTAAATTATATCACATAGGAGGGAAGTAGCACCTCTCCCTGATGCCAAAGACTGATAAACAAAGATCCAGGTCCAGATATGGGTCACTTCCTTTAAATTACTGGTCAGTAGACTACTATATATGGCCAAAACAAGACGGACAATATTTGTTGTTACCCTACAGAACTCAATAGCAATATCCTATAGTTGAAGATTCTATCAACTATCTATTCCATTCTATCATAGGATATGCAAAACTGAATTTGATACTGACCAGGAATCTTCATTCTCATTGGCTGGCTTTCTTGGTTGCCAGGGAGTGTTCTGCAGAATGCTAGAGGAAAAAAGTCATCAGTAATCTTACTAGCCATGAACCTTCCAAGCTACAATACCATCTGGCCTGACAAGACATACCTATTTGTGCAATAGTGGCATGAATGTTATCGCAGAAACCAACCTCTTCATGAAGAAACATAAACCCTCCTTCACAAGTCTGAGAATCTGTTTATATTGACAATTAAGTCTATCCAGTTTCATCCCACCCTCCCTTCTAAGAATTAAAATTCTATCACACAATAAATGAGAAAATGAGGTGTTCTCCATTCCTTCTGTAGCACACAATCTTATTAATTAATGGATAAAAATAAATTAACATTTTAATGAGGATTATTATAGTATTTTTTATTAATCACTGGATAAAATCCTTTAATTGTTTTTAGAATTATGTGGTTGAAGTGTTACAGAACTATAGAAACACAGAGGGTTTCCCTTTGTTTGCTTTATTTGTACATAACTCCTTTTGATCTGTGAACACATAAAGATAAATATTAAGTAATGCAAATTACCGAGGAGCCAGAGTTCGTAGGAAAGTTCCCAACTCCTTTTGAGTCTCTTCTGGTGGTTCTCGCTCCTATTTCTATAGCACCTGAAGCAGGTTGGGAAATCTATCGAATCCTCCTTTATCTTCATATTTAAATCCATCAATATCCATGAGTGTTTTTATTATGAAGCAATATGAACGTCAGGAAATTAAAAGAAATCAAGCAATTTTACACACTTGGAGAACTTCTGCACACACACACACACACACACACACACACACACACACACACACACATATACACGCATATACACACACACACAAACATAAAGGCTTAGTAGGGTTGAAGTAGGTTTCCATCATCTCTGAAATTCCTGAAGCTTAACTGGGATACCCTAAGATAAGCCAATGAGTTAAATACAGAATTAGTCCCTGTCTGATGCTCTGAAAGTTAATAGAGACTTTTAGATGCAGGCCCTGTTGTTAGGAGGAAGCTGCCTTTGGAGATGTGTTCTACAGGCCAGATGAGATCCACAGCCTTTTCTTGTCCCCTTTTTCTTAGTTACTTAGTCACTGTGGAAAGAACACCTTGAATCACAGTTCACATCCAACCATGACATACTGCCCTCAACAGGCCCAAAATCAACTAGGCCAAAGGACTGGTAACCTCTAAAACTCTGAGCAGAACAAACCAAAAAGTCTTTCTCTTTTCTTAACCTAATTATCTCTGGTTTTCTTTCAAGTCTCAAAATGCTGACCAATACCAACATATTATGCCTGAATCTAGCACTCCTGCAGGTGTTTTGATAGCCAGGACTACTGTGAGGTAAAAATAAGAATAAGAATCCTGGCTTGGTCTCTTGAAGGGTCATTGTTTATTCTGCTCTTTCTGTTCTGTGTGTTCCTTGGGACAAAACACTGTGTTCTAAGAAACCATTTTATTTGCCCCCTTCCCTCCTTTATTTCCAACATAATTGGGGTTTTCCCTTTTTCTGTTGCAAAATCTCTCCATACCAGAGCTGTAAGATTTTTAGATCCCTTGTTCTCTCATGGGAGCCACACTGTACTTTTTACCACACTGACCAGGAACCAGGTCTCTACCCATCACTTTCCATTAGTACCCCCACCCAATAACAAACAAAAACGTCTGCAGACATTGGCACTGGGAGTAAAGTGATCCAGCCTGCTGCTCTGTCCTTCACCGTTGTCACAGCATGAATCTTCTCAGCTTTCTCATTTTGCTTCCTATAACTATGTGTACATTTGTGATGACACTCCCATACCTAATAAAGACTAGAGAAAATCAAATGGATACTCTTTGAATGTTTAAGATAAAGAGCAATAGGACCTTGGTATGATTATTTTGAATAGTAATGTTAAGTAAAACAAAAGAGAATGTTTTTAAAAGGCCTAATTATTAAAAAGGAAGAAAGAAGACTTTGATCAACAAAATAAAAAAATATTTTTGAATATCTAAGATAATGGAATTCAGTCATGACAAAAGGAAAAAGAAATTTATTCTAACACTTTTTATTATTTCCCCTTATGAGAGAGTTTTCTGAGGATGATTAAATAAGATATGAGACTCATTTTAGAGCTGATTAAAGTTCTAAAAATATAAGCCATGAAGTCAGAAAGAAATAATATGACTACACAATAACCATTTATTTCAATTTTATCATTTGTGTCTCATCATTTTATAAAAAAGTAATTATTTTTTACATTTTTATGCATATTTCAAATTAACTCTTTACTAATTTAATAAACTATATTATAAGCATACTCAATCTTTGCAGTCCAGAGGTTATAGTCTAAGTAGTGGTTATGTGGTAACAATGTAGAAATACCACCCAGCTCTCTGCTAGAAACTTCAGCAAAGTGGCTGGATATAAAATTAACTCAAACAAATCTGTAGCCTTCCTATACTCAAAGAATAAACAGTCTGAGAAAGAAATTAGGGAAACAACAGCCTCCACAACAGTCACAAATAATATAAAATACTGTGGTATGACTCTAACCAAGGAAATGAAAGATTTGTATAACAAGAATTTAAAGTCTCTAAAGAAAAAAAAATGAAAAACTCAGAAGATTGAAAAATCTCTCATGCTCATGAATTGACAGGATAAACATAGTAAAAATGGACATTTTGCCAAAAGCAATCTACAGATTCAATGCAATTCCATCAAAATTCAAACTGAATTCTTCATAGAGTTAGATAGAGAAATTTGCAAATTCATTTGAAATAACAAAAGACACAGGATAGCAAAAATAACAATAAAAAACAATAAAAGAACTTCTGAGAGAATCACCATCCCTGACCTCAAGCTGTATTACAGAGTAATAGTCACAAAAACCTGTATGGTATTGGTACATAGACAGAAAGGTAGATTAATGGAAGAGAATTAAAGACCCAGAAATAAACCCACATATTTATGGTCACTTGATCTTTGACAAAGGAGCTAAAACCATAATTTGTCAAAAAAGATATCATTTTCAACAAATGGTGCTGGTCCAACTGGCAGCCAGCATGTAAAAGAATGCAAATGGATCCATTTGTATCACTCTGTACAAAGCTCAAGTGCAAGTGGATCAAGGACCTACACATAAAACCAGGTACACTCAAACTAATAGGAGAGAAAGTGGCTAAGTACCTTAAACACATGGGCAATAAGAAAAATTTCCTGAACAAAACACGAATAGCTTAAGCTCTAACTAATATCAAGAATCAACAAATGAGACCTCAAAAATTGCAAAACTTCTTAAAGGCAAACAACACTGTCATTAGGACAAAATAGCAACCAACAGAATAGGGAAAGATCTTTGCAAATCCTACATCTGAAAGAGGGATAATACACAATATATACAAAGAACTCAAGAATTAAAGAGAATCAAATGATCCTATTTTTAAAAATGGGGACAGAGTTAAAGAATTCTCAACTGCAGAATACTGAATAGCTGAGAAGCACCTAAAAAAATATTCAACATCCTTAGTCATCACAAAAATGCTAATCAAAACAACCCTGAGATTCCACCTCACACCAGTCAGAATAGCTAAAATCAAAAACTCAGCTGACAGCTGATGCTGGCAAGGCTATTGAGAAAGAGGAACACTCCTCTATTATTGATGAGATTGTAAGCTGGTACAACCACTCTGGAAATTAGTCTGGAGGTTCCTCAGAAAATTGGATGTAGTACTACCTGAGGACCCAGCTATACCACTCATGTACACAAAGGATGCTCCAACATATAGTAAAGACGCATGCTCCACTATGTTCATAGCAGCCTTATTTTTAATAGCTATAAGCTGGAAAGAACACAGATGCCCTTCAACAGAGGAATGGATACACAAAATGTGGTGCATTTACATTATAGAGTACTATTCAGCTGTTTAAAACAATGAATTCATAAAATTCTTTGACAAATGGATGGACCTAGAAAATATTATCCTAAGTGAGGAAAGCCAATCACAGAAAAAAAAAAATGGTGTGCACTCAATGATTAGTGGATATTAGCCAAAAAGCTTAGATTAGCCAAGATACAATTCATAGACAACATAAAGTTCAAAAAGAAGGAAGACCAAAGTGCTTCAGTCCTTCTTAGAAGGGGAATCAAAAATATCCTCAGGAGGAATATGGAGACAAAGTATAAAGCAGAGACTGAAGTAAAGGCCATTTAGAGACTGCCCCAGCTAGAGATCCAGGCCATATTCAGGCCAAACCCAGACAGTATTGCTGATTCAAAGAAGTGCATGTTGACAGGAGTCTGATATAGCTGTCTCCTGAGAGGCTTTGCCAGATCATGACAAATACAGAGTTGGATGCTTACAGCCAACCATTGAACTAAAAATGGGTTCCCCAGTGGAGAAATTAGAGGAAGGATAGAAGAAGCTGAAGAAGTTTGCAATCCCATAAGAATAACAATAACAAATAATCCGATTTCCCGGGGAATAAACCACTATCCAAAGATTACACATGGATAAACCCATGGCTCAAGCTGTGTATGTAGCAGAAGATGGCTTTGTTGGGCATCAATGGGAAAGGAGCCATTGGTCCTGCCAAGGCTCAATGCCTCAGTGTAGGGGAATGTCATGGCAGGGTGGCAGGAGAGGATGAGTGGGGGGCACCCCCATAGAAGCAAGAGAGGGGGTTTGTTATAGAGGGGTTATGAAGGGGAACATGGGGAAGGGTATAGCATTTGGACTGTAAATAAAATATATCCACTTTTTAAAAAGGAATAAAAAAGAAAAGAAAAGAAAAAAAAAACACTACACAGTACCTGTTTTCTTAGTCATGAGCATCATCTGCTAGTCCTGCTGACAGGTCTGATTTCTTGGGTTTTGAGAAACAGCTTCATGTTCTGGCTATGTTCCCAAGCATGTCAGTAATGCTTCTTTGACCAAGGCCCTTAACTCTTTTCCCTAAGCATCGCTGTCGTTCTGCATGAATACTGTGATACTGACCTAGGTTGGAGGAAGGGAACATTGATATCCAGGTTTCTGCTTCAGACTTAACACTTTTTCTCCAAAAAAAAAAAAAAAGAAAATTCTTTACCAGTGTAAGAAATGTTCTAAAAATTGCCAACTAAGACACATTCTGTGGAGGGGAGCTGCCCTAGATTTAATAGAGTGCACAGACAAAAGGCCACCATTTAGATCATGTCACAGTATAAAATTTGTAAAGGACCTACAAAAGATACTACAAAAGGCCAACTAGGTGAATCAGTTGTTAAAGGCACCTGCTACCAAACCTGATGATCTGAGTTTAATTCCCAGAACCCACATGGTAGAAAAAATGAGCTGACACAGAGTATGTGAATCCCAACACAAGACACACAGCAACATAAATAAAATTATAAAATACTTTTTAAAAGACACCCAGGACACTAAACTGAAAGAAAATATTAAGAAATACTTTTTATCATTATTCAGACCTGATTATATACAACAGAATTTACTAAGTTGTATGTCCATGAATGATGTGGACAAAGACGTTTCTACAAACTCTGATGATTTTTCAAAAATTGTAGCTACAAAATTACATAAAGTGGGGCTAGACAGGTTAAGTGCACTGGATGCTCTTCCAGAAGACCAGTGTGCAGGTTCCAGTACCCACGTTAAAGCTCACAACCTTCTGAAACTCCAGTTCCAGATGAATTGATGCCCTCTGACCTCTGTGGGCACCAGGTACACCAGTTCTCCATAGATACATATGCCAGCAAAAGACCCAAGTACATAAGATAAAATCAAGATAAAATACTTAAAAATTATACTTTCTAAAACTGCATATCTTTAACAATATTTGCACTCATTATATGAGCAGATATATAAGAAAAGACCCGAAATAAGAGTTGTATGCAGAAACCTCTACTCCACCTCATGAAGTTCTTTCTTAATGTGGCTTACATTTTACTAAAATCTCAGTAATCCCTGTATTATAAACTACAAAAGAAGAACTTTGTAGATGCCCATAACCTGCTTCCCATTAAATTAATATCTGTCATTAGCATGAGTAACTTATGCATTATCATAAACATGTGTCAGATTGCTTTCTGGTTATCATTATAACCTGGAGACAGGTCTTTTCTAAGTGTACTTGCCTGTATTTCTTTTGATGCTTTTGGGGCAAAGGTGTGTGCTCCTAAAGATGTGTAGACAACAAATAGTAGGAAGGAGAGATTAAGCTAAACAAAGACAAACATTGGAGAACATACCCAGAAATTGCAAGTAAATTTTGTCCTTCAATATGTGTCATTGTTTTTACTTACCTAGTTATGACAGACATATTTTATATGAAATAGTGACAAGAATAAGATAATTCAGAGTTGTCCTGAGTGCTCACCAGGGTTCCTGTGGTTGCACAGCTTCAGGCCTGTAAATTTGGTTCTACAAGAGAAAGACATTTGACATGACGATTCCTAAAGCACCTCTCAATTCCATGATTCTATGACTTTAATGCATTTCATATTAAGGAAAATGTTCATGATAATGTGTCCTTTTAGCACATCATCGAAAATAGGACATGATTAAATAATAAAATGTCAGTTTTCAATTGCACACTGTAATTTTTTAAAAAAAATGCATTTTAAGACAAGAAGATTGTTCAAGGCTCTGATAGACATTAATGCTTTTTAGAAATTATTCTTTTCTTAGGTGGTGCCAGCAGGAATCATTTACTCCTGTGGCTTCTCTGTCAGCATCTACCTTTAACCTTGTTTAAAATTATCTCAAGGCAAACAGCACAGAGATACCAGGATCATTAACATGGAAATATGAAAATTAACCTGAAATTCATACTGAGAGAAGAGACAACAGAATTAGAATTTATATTTCTCTTACCTCATTTTTGACATTCTTAAGTATATGAATGCATATATTAACTTTTTGGAAACAAACTGTTCTCTGGCTTATTTTTATTCCTATGGCATGTTACAGAAGAAGATGCTAATTAAAACGCATTCAGTTGGAATGCAGAGCACAGGTTGAGTCTCAGCTAGCCTCTGCCTCTCTTTTATACATCTGGCCCTGGTAGTCAGCTGGAGAGTGAGTTGTGCTACCTGTGTAGGAAATATCCAAGGGAACTAACAGGGACAGACTTGTCCCAAACCCCTGACATTGGACATAACAGCTTAATATGCAAGATCAAACATAAATATTTCACTCGAAACATTTTTGAAAGCCATTATTCTAGACCATATGCTGTAGATCATCATTAAAATGAATCCACAAAATTAATATTTTTCCAGAGGGTAATTAAGCAGGATATGATCCTGGTCCTTGAGCACATATGTTTAATGTTGATGCTTTTATAATGCTTCTTCAGTACTGTGTGTACATATAACATTGGTATGTATCAGAATACCAACTTCAATACTCTCTGAAACATTTTTTTTATACAAGTGCACTAAAAAAACTTAGGATGAGTGTTCATATTATAAAAGCCTTTAAGAGGACTGGAGCAATAGTTCAGTGATTAAGAGGACTGGTTGCTTTTCAAGCAGACACAGGTTCCATTCCCAGCCCCCACATGGCAGCTTTCCACTGTGTGTAACTCCAGCTCCAGGAGTTCTGACACCTTCAAACACATATACATGCAAACAAAACACCAATATACATAAAATAAAAAATACTCAATTTTTAAAAAAGCCTGTCTTTAAAAATGACGTTAAATTTTGGGAAATACAAAACAATAAAGCCACCTGCATCTGACTCAGACAGATATCGCCACCCACAGCAGAACATTAAATGGAGGTAGTAGGCTCTTAAGGAAGAATTAGAGGGAGGGGAATAGAAGATCCTGAAGAGGATAGGAACGCCACAGGATGATCAACAGGGTCAACTAACCTGGATTCCTGGGAGCTCTCAAAGAATTATCTACCAACCAAAGAGCATACACAAGCTGGACTGAGGCACATATGTAGCACATATGTAACTGGGTCTCCATGTGGATTTCCCAAGACCTAAATCAGGGGTTATCCCTACAGCTGTTGCCCATCTGGGAATTTTTTTCCAAAACCATGTCTGCCTTGTCTGGCCTCAGTGAGAGAATATGTACCTAATCTTGTAAATACTTGATGTCCCAGGATAGGGAGATACCAAGGAAGGCCACACCCTCTCAGAGGAGAAGAGGAGGTGGAGGGGAATTTGTGAGAAGGGAACTTAGAGGGGGCAGCTTTGAGGATGTAAATAGATGATAGATAGATGGATGAATGAATAAATAAAATATAGCTTGTCAGACTCCCCAGAACATTATCTATCTATCTATCATCTATCTACCTCTTACAAACAAACACAAACACACACACACACACACACCCTGTTCATCTGATTTCTTCCAGTCTTTTAGGCAGCATTTATCTTTTGATCTTGCCTTTTATAGACTCATAGAAATGGGAGCTAAATCTCTATTGTTGAAAAAGTCGTTCACTTCAGATGCTGGGTGCTGAAACCTTGATGTGGAACTCGCCTGAATGTCTCCTCCCTGAGGACTAACTTTTCTGGACCAGAATGTGTAATGCAAGTTTCTCAAGGACAGAATCAACTAACAGCCCTGCCAAACTAAGATACCTATAAACCATGACAATGTCATCATAACCCTAAAACTGCATAGTTGCATTTGTACTTTCATGGTAGCCAACAGATCTCTAAAAAGTCTTTAATACCTACTCAGTAAGAGGAGAATCATGGCTAGTATTGGAAATGAAGACAACTACCCAGGACTAGTGAAGTCATGGGTCTTGAAAAAGAAACTATAACCTCCACTTTGCATAATCCATAATTACACATTTTTCCTATACCCACAGATTCTAGAAATCAGTGTGGCCCTTATCCTCCATCAAAGAAATTTCTGTTTGCAATAGGCAGAGATTGCTATAGAAAACTACAACCAAGCAAAATGCAGAGTTATGGAATACAGTCTCAATAGATGCATCTAAAATACAACTCATCTGTGCTACCTCCAACCTACCCTGCAGAAAATCTGGCAACATTTCTAAGATGAACAAATTCTGAGGAGACACATTTACCATCAGAGTCAATGATATATTTCAATTGAAATAACGTGCTATTAAAAAATTTGAATCCCACCTCACCTTTTTCTGCATCTTAAACTTTAGCCCATGAGGTTTTCATGAAACCCATAAATCATACAAATATCTGAGCTGACTTTTAACCTAACTAGAAGACATTTCAACACTTAGAAACAGTATACAATAATGCTTAAAAAACATATGTGGCTTTCTATGCTCACACAAATTTTATAAGAAATAGTTGGCTTCATTGAGTATTTCTGCCATTGTCATAAACTCAATTTTCACTTCAGCTATAGAGTTACCTCAGCCTTGAGAATAACTAAAAACACAATACTGCTAAGTGTTAGGTTTAAATCATCATTTGTCTGTCTAAATCATGATTAATGCAGTGATTAGAAATAGTGCTGTTGATTATTATTGCCAATGTGAATATGCTAATGAAGTCATGTAGACAAATATGGTATAAAGCTGTGTGTTACAATTAGTTAGACCAAAGTATTGAGTGAAAAATTCCAAAAACTTTTTGTAAGTAAAAGTTACATATTAGTATGTCTATCTATTTTAATAATAATACTTTGTCAAACTCTTGGTTTTGAAAAAAGTAAGCTTTTATAACAATACAAAATGATCTTATCATTCAATAAAGTTTTGAGAACCTACAGAGCACAAGCAGAAACTAATAATAGAAGATACAACTCAGAAAACCACTTACCTTCTATGCGGGGAAAGAAATAGATAAATCTTGACAGAAGAATCTGGGGACAGGGAAGCTGCACCAGAGAAAGCCTTACTACTTGTTTCCATTTCTGTGTTCCCATGCTCTGCAAGACTAAATATGACCACAGAGGGCCATCTTTGTCAGTATCCTCTGTTTGACCCCCATTCAATGAAGATGTTGGAAATTTATCTTTAGTCTTCACTGTACACATGTATTCACCCAGGGTTCTTTCAGTGCCATTACTCTTTGCCAGTGACTCTTCTCATACAACATAGCTCCAGAAGCTTCCTTTTTGCCAAAGTCCATGTCTCCAGCTGCCTCCTTGACATGCACACAGGAATCTATTGTGTACTTTAATAACTCATAAAAACAAAGTTGCTCTTGTCTACCTCTCTCTCAGTAATGTTCTCCCACTAGCTCTTCCCAAAAACTAAAAGCAGAGACTGGGGAGCACTTTTTTATTTGTGTTTCTCTTATTTAAATTACAACATATATTCAGTCTCTGTCTATGCTATCTCCCCTACTTTGAGAGTGCATTCAATGACTTAACCTTAAATCACCTATACAGTGAGTATTATATGAATCCAGAATCATCAATTTAGAGATGAAGTTCTAGCTAGTTCTTCCTTGCTTCCAACTTTTCAATGACTTTCTTTTACACACAAAATAGAAGCCAAATAGAACCGTGCTGCCTGTGCCTTTTAGCACTGGGCAATACATCATTCTTGGCCTCAGGCTCTGGCCACTAAGGAGCTCATCAGCCTTATTCTTCAGAGTACTTGTTTCCACAACCTGAACTTTCCCAACATTTCTCATTCTTGATGTCTGCATCTTTCATTCATGTACAACTGCCTCTGACCTTCTGTGGTGCTCCTGCCCAAATAGTGCCCTGTATGCTTTTCAATGTAAGGCCTTTATTGATATTTTGTAGTATTTATGAATTTATGACCATCTCCAGAGCCCTCTCTTCCCATGCTGTTCCAGCTACAATATAATGCTATGAAAGAAATAGCAAACAGGGGGTTGGGGAAATGGCTCAGCTAGCAACATATTTGCCTCATTAGCATGAGAACTCAAATCCAGTCTCCAACACTTAAGTAAAAGAAGGGTGCCTGTAATTGAAGCACTGGGAAATGGAATGAAGAGCTTTCCTGGGGTTTGCTGGGCAGCCAGGATACACATCAGCAAGTTTGAGGTTCAGTAGGAGCCACTCTTCATCAAAAATAAATGAAGAGAGATTGAGGAACATAATCCATGTCAACCTCTGCCCTCAACATACATGCACATGTGCATGTACATACATGTATATATATATATATATATATATATATATATATGCATGTATACACACAGAGAGATAATGTGTGTATTTGTGTGTGTATGAGAGAGAGAGAGAGAGAGAGAGAGAGAGAGAGAGAGAGAGAGAGAGAGAGAGAAATAGTAATAAAAGGAGAATCAGCAAACATGCTGTTTCCTGATGTATATCATCCCTTTGTAGTGGTAATTAGCGCTAGGATGCTCCAAAATAAGTAACTCTGAGGAAGATTGGGTCTTTAAAATAAAATGAGATAGAACTTCTTACCTCTCAAGATTCCTGACTCTTAATGGTACCATTAATATATCAATTGACTCAGTACAACGTCAAAGACTCTCAACTTAGAACCCTTATTTCCCTTGCCAGAAAGCACACACCAAAGAACAAAGGGACACCATCTAGCCCAGGAGAAATATAAGACGCATGCACTGAAACACTATTTCCTTGTCCAACTCCAAGTCCTTTCTGAGAGCTACAGAGATTCTGACTACCTTCATGAAGGCAGAGATGAGTGACCCACAAACCATGACTTCAAATCCTTGCCAGGATTGGTCTCTTGTTGGCAGCCATACATCTACCAATCATCCACTTGTAAGTCAGAGACCCTCAACAGGTGAATCTTTTGCCTAACCCTCACCCCTACATACCAGACACCCCAGCTTCTGAGGTCAGAGACTACATAAAAACTTGCTAACATGACTGACATACTCCGGAAACTCCTTTCATGAGGTCAGAGGCTATAATGACATATCTGAGAAGAGTGTATTTCAGCTTTCCTAACCATAAACCAACATTAAGAGCCCCCAAAACTGAACTTTAGTTGGCACCTAGTAGAGCCAAGATCTGTTAAGCTAAAGGGACACCAAGAAAAAACGTAATTGCTCATGCAACCCTGATTTGTAAATAAGGCTCAGCCAACAAACTAATTTCAAATGTGCATCCCTAAAATTCAGAACCACAAGCAACAGGAAAATCAATATGTCTTTTCTGGAAAAAAATTACCAATAGCAATGATTCCTAATGAGAGCCATTTACAGAAAACTCAAGACAAAGAATTCAAAAGAGCAATTATATGTGTGCTCAAAGAATTCAAAATAGATGCAAATAAATGACTAAATGAGTTTAAAGAGCAGAGGAAGAAATTCATGAATGAATTTCAAGAGAACATAAATAAACAGCTGAATAAAATATAAAATTCAGCTCAGGATACAAAAATGTAAATTGATAAAGAAATAGAAGTGCTGAAGAAAAGCCAAATTGAAATAAAGCTGGAAATCAAAAATAAAACAAAACAAATCGCAGTGGAAAGCATCATCAAGGAAATAAATCACAAACAGGGCAGAATAGTGGGACTTGTAGAAAACAATTGAGAAATCCAATCATCCAATCAAAAAAAAAAAAAAAAAAAAGATGAATTAGAGGGGAAAAAAATCACTGTTAAAAGACCAAACCTATGCACTATGGCATAGATGAGAGAGAATTCCAAGACAAAGGCATGGAAATATTTTCTTTTTGTTAATATCTTTTATTGGTTATTTTATTTATTTACATTTCATATGTTATCCCCCTTCCTGTCTTTCCCTCCTCAAGCACCCTATCCCATCCCCCAACACCCACCAACCTAGTCCCACATCACGAACCTAGCATTCCTCTGTTAGGTCATGGAACCTTCATAGGACCAAGGACCTCTCCTCCTATTGATGCAAGATAAGGCTATTCTCTGCTACATATGTAGCTGGAGTCATGGGTCCCTCCATGTGTCCTCTTTCATTGGTGGTTTAGTCTCTGGGAGCTCTGGGAGTTATGGTTGGTTGATATTGTTGTTCTTCCTATGGAATTGAAAACTACTTCAGATCCTTCAGTCATTACCCTAACTCCTCCCATGGGGTCCCCATGCTCAATTCAATGGTTGTTTTCAAGCATCCATATCTGTATTGGTCAGGCTCTGCCAGAGTCTCTCAGGAAACAGCCATATCAGGCACTTGTAAACATGCATTTCTTGGCATCCACAATAGTGTCTGAGTTCGGTGTCTGCAAATGGGATGGTTCCCTAGGTGGGGCAGTCTCTGGATGGCCTTCAGTCTCTGTTCCACTCTTTGTTACTGCACTTTTTTTAGGCTGGAACAATTCTGGGTTAAAATTTTGTGAAGGATGAGTGGCACCATCCCTCAACTGGAACCTGTGCCTAATCTCCAGATATGGTCTTTGACAGCATGTTCTCATACCCCTTTATTGGGTATTTCAGCTGATGTCATCCTCATGGAGTCCTGGGAGCCTCTTGCTTTTCTGGCATCTGGGACTTTCTGGTGGTTATTCCCAGTTACCCATCCCCCATTGCTGCATACCTCTGTTCAATTTTCTGACCCTCTGAATATCTCACCTGTGTTTTCCCACACCTAACCATATCATCCGTTTTTTCTCTCCCCCCCTCTCTCTTCTTCCCACATACATCCACCCTCAACATCCCAAGATTATTTTGTTCCCCCTTCTAAGTAAAACTGAAGTACCTACACTTGGGCCTTTCTTTTTACTTGACCGTCATATGGTCAGTAAGTTTTTTCATGAATATTCTGAGCTTTTCTTCTAATATCCCCTTATCAGTAGCTACATACCGTGTGTGTATGTGTGTGTGTGTGTGTGTGTGTGTGTGTGTGTGTGTGTGTTTGTTACTCACTCAGGATGATATTTTCTTGTTCCGTTCATTTCCCTGCGAATTTCATGAAGTCATTGTTTTTCATACCTAAATAGTACTCCATTGTGTAAATGTAGCACAATTTCTGTATCCATTCTTCTGTTGAGGGGCATCTAGGTTGTTTCCAGCTTCTGGCTATTATAAATAGACTGCTATGAAAATGTTGGAGCATGTGTCCTTGTTATATGTTGGTGCTTCTTTTGGGTATATGCCCAGGTGTGGTATAGCTGGGTCCTCAGGTTGTACTATGTCCAATTTTGTGAGGAACTGCCAGACTCATTTCCAGAGTAGCTGTACAGAAACAAGCTGTGGAGCAGAGACTGAAGGAAAGGCTATTCAGAGACTGCCCCACTGGGGGATCCATCCAATACACAGTCTCCAAACTTAGACATTATTGTAGATACCAAAATGTACATGCTGACAGGAGCTTGATATATCTTACTCCTTCCAGTGTCTGACAAATACAGAGGAGGATGCTGGCAGACAACCAATGGACTGAAAACAAGTTTCCCAGGGAAGGAGTTAGAGGAAGGGATTAAGGAGCTGAAGAGGTTTCCAACAAAATAGGAATAAACAATCCTAAACAACCAGACACATACACCCAGAACTCCCAGGGACCAACCAAAGAATACACACGGAGCAACCCATGCCTCCAGACCCATATGTAGCAGAGGATGGTGTTGTTGGGCACCAATGGGAGGAAAGACCCTTGGTCTTGTAAAAGCTTGATACCTCAATGTAGTGGAATGTCAGGGGAAGGAGGGAGGGAGGGAGTTGGTGGGTGGCTGGGTGGGGAAACACCCTCATAGAAGCAGGGGGAGGCGAAGGGGACAGGGGATTTTAGAAGAAGAAACAGAAAAAGATAATATTTGAAATGTAAATAAAGGAATTATCCAATTAAAGAAAAATATCAAAAAAGAAAAAAATACAAAACATTCTGTCTTTATTCCACTGAATGGTTTTAGCGTCTTTGTGAAAGATCATGTGACCATATGTGCAGGTTCACATCTGGGTCTTCAATTCTTTTTTTTTTTTTTTTTTTTTTTTTTTGTGAATGGCAGGACACAATTTTAATCTGTATGGTCTCGTTGAGAAGATGGATGGGCATTTCAGACACACCTTTAATCTAGAGGACAGAGGTGTGTGTAACTAAACAATCTAGTCAAGTGGATCTGCTGAACAGGATCTTAGCCGCAGTGTGGAAAGATGGTTCCAGAGAAATCTGAATCAGTTGAGGGGACTATCACGTTCTCATGAAATGACTGCTATGGTTCGGGGTCCTGGGAACAGCACCAGCTGTCATCCTGAGGTAAGTGCTCAGAAGTAGGATAGTGCTCTAGTGGGATTATCTGTCTGAGAGACATGATGCTTGCTGGAATCCAAGGTGACTCCAGGTTTAGGACAATGATTGAAGATGTCCAGATATATTTTTAGGGGACTACAAAACCTGAAAGTAAAACACTTCCATTACTTTTATTTTTTTTCCTGTTTTGTAAATATATGTATATTTTTTTTGTTTTCTTTATTTCTTGGACTTCATACAGTCTGTGAGTTGTTTCTGGGGGAGTGCAAGCCTCTGGGGTTAGCATCCCATTATCAGTGACTGCATGTTATGTCTGTTCTTTTGTGACTGGGTTATCTCACTCAGGATGATATTCTCTAGATGCAGCCATTTTCCTAAGAATTTGGTTAAGTCATTGTTTCTGGTGGCTGAGTAGTATTCCGTTGTGTATATGTACCACAATTTTTGTATCCATTCATCTTCTGAAGGACATCTGGGTTCCTTCCAGCTTCTGGCTATTATAAATAGAGCCACTATGAACATTGTGGTGCATATATCTTTGTTGTGTATTGAAGTGTCTCTGGGGTATATGCCCAGAAGTGGAATAGCTGGGTCTTGAGGTAGTACTATATCCAATTTTCTGAGGTATCGCCAGACAGACTTCCAGAGTGGTTGTACTAGCTTGCAACCCCACCAACAATGGAGAAGTGTTCCTCTTTCTCCGCAGCCTCGCCAGGATCTGCTGTCATCTGAGTTTTAGATCTTGGCCAATCTGACAGGTGTGAGGTGGTATCTCAGGGTTGTTTTGATTTGCATTTCCCTGATGGCTAAGGATGTCGAGCACTTCCTCAGGTGTTTCTCGGCCATTCGGTGTTCCTCAACTGAGAACGTTTTGTTTAGCTCTGTACCCCATTTTTTAATAGGGTTACTATTCAACATAGTACTGGAAGTCCTGGCTGGAGCAATTAGACAGCAAAAGGAGATCAAGGGGATACAAATCGGAAAGGAAGAGATAAAAACATCACTCTTTGCCGATGACATGATAGTGTACTTGAGTGACCCCAAAAATTCCACCAGAGAACTCCTACAGCTGATAAACAAGTTCAGCAAAGTGGCTGGATACAAAATTAACTCAAACAAATCAGTAGCCTTCCTGTACTCAAAGGACAAACATGTGGAGAAAGAAATTAGGGAAAACGTACACTTCACAATCGTTACAAAAACTATGAAATACCTTGGTGTGACTCTAACTAAGCAAGTGAAGGACCTGTATGACAAGAACTTCAAACCTCTAAAGAAAGAAATTGAGGAGGATCTCAGAAAATGGAAAGATCTCCCATGCTCATGGATTGGAAAAATCAACATCTTAAAAATGGCCATCCTACCAAAAGCAATCTACAGATTCAATGCAATCCCCATCAAAATTCCAACCCCGTTTGTCATGGAATTGGAAAAATCAATGTGCAATTTCATATGGAATAACAAAAGACCTAGAACAGCAAAATCCATCCTCAACAACAAAAAAAATCTGCGGGAATCACTATCCCTGACCTCAAGCTATATTACAAGGCAATTGTGCTGAAAACTGCATGGTACTGGTACAGAAATAGGCATGTGGATCAATCGAATAGAATAGAAGATCCAGAAATGAGTCCTCATGCATATGGTCACCTGATTTTTGACAAAGGAGCAGTAAACATTCAATGGAAAAAGGACAGCCTATTCAACAAATGGTGCTGGTTCAACTGGCACTCAGCATTCAGAAGAATGAAAATAGACCCGTTCTTATCTCCTTGTACAAAGCTCAAGTGTAAGTGGATCAAAGATCTCCACATTAAACCAGATACACTGAAACTATTAGATGAGAAAGTAGGGAAAACCTTAGAACACATAGGTATAGGAGGAAATTTCCTGAACAAAACACCAAAGGCTCAAGCTCTAAAATCAAAGATTAACAAATGGGACTTAATGAGATTGCAAAGTTTCTGTAAGGCTAAAGACATCGTCAAGAAAACAAAACCGCAACCAACAGAATGGGAAAAGATCTTTACCAACACCACATCAGATAGAGGCCTAATATCCAAGGTGTATAAGGAACTCAAAAAGCTAGACACCAGAGAATCAAATAACCCTATTAAAAAATGGGTCTTCAATTCTGTTCCATTGATCTACTTGACTGTCTCTGTACCTATATCACACCATTTATTTTTATCTTTCTTTTTTTTTCTTACAACTTTATTTTAAAAAAACAGAGATATCACACAGTTTTTATCACTATTGCTCTATAGCATAGCTTGAGGTCAGGGATGGTGATTTTCCCCAGAAGTGCTTTTGTTGTTGAAAATAGTTTTCTTTGTCTTGGGATTTTGTTTGCTTATTTTGTTGTTTTATGTTAATCCAAATGAATTTGAGAGTTTCTTTTTCTAACTCTGTGAAGAATTGGATTAGAATTTTGATGGTGATTGCATTGAATCTATATTGATTTCAATAAGATGGCCAATTTTACTATCTTAATCCTTCCCATCCATGAGCATGGGAGATCTTTTCATCTTCTGAGATCTTCTTTTTTTTTTTTTTTTTTTTGATTTATTTCTTCAGGGATTTGAAGTTCTTGTCACACAGATCTTTCACTTGCTTGGTTAGTGTCACACCAAGATATTCTATATTATTTGTGACTATTGTGAAGATTTCCCTAATTTCTTTCTCAGACCTTTAATCCTTTGAGTAGAGGAAGGCTACTGATTTATTAGAGTTGATTTTATATCCAGCTGCTTTGCTGAAGTTGTTTATCAGCTGTAGAAACCCTCTGGTAGAATTTTTGGTGTTCATTATGTATTCTGTCATATCATCTGCAAGTAGTGATCACTTGACTTCCTCCCAATTTGTATCCCTTTGATCTTCTTTTTTTTGCCTTCAATAAAATATATATATATATATATATATATATATATATATATATATATATATATATATATATATATATATATATATATATATATATATTACATTTCAAATGTTATTCTCTTTCCCAGATTCCCCTCCATGTCCCTTATTCTATCGTCCTTCCCCCTCCTTTTATGAGGGTGCTCACTTACTAACACCCCCCTCTGAACCATGACATTCCCCTACACTGGGGCATCTAGCCTTAGCAAGAACAAAGGATTCTCTCCCCATTGATACCCAACAAGGTCATCCTCAGCTACATGTGCAGCTGCTGCCATGGATCCATCCATGTCTACTCTTTGGAGAATGGATTAATCCCTGGGACCTTTGGTTGTTGGTATTGTTCTTATAGAGTTGCAAACCCCTTCAATTCCTTTAATTCTTTCTTTAACTCTTCCATTAATGCTTCACAGTTCTATGGTTGGCTGCAAGCCATCTACTTCTGAATTTGTCATGCTCTAACAGAGCCTCACAGCAGACAGCTACATCAGGCTCCTGTCAGCATACACTTTTTGGCATCAGCAATATTGTCTTAGTTTGGTGATTGTATTTAGGCTGGATGTCCAGGTGTGGGAGTCTCTGGATGGCCATTCCTTTATTCTATGCTCCAAACTTTGTCGCATTTTTCCTCCTGAGAATATTTTTGCTCTCCCTTCTAAGAAGGATTGAAATATCCACACTTTGGTCATTCTTCTTTTTGAACTTCTTGTAATCTGTGAATTATTTTTCGCTAATCTAAGCTTTTGGGCTAATATTCAGTTATCAGAGAGCGCATACCAAAAAAGCTGTGCAATTTTATGAGGTCCCATTGATGTTAGAGAAGAAACCATTCTTTGTTGGGCATTTCTGTGTAACTGTGGCTTCTTAGAAAGAATTGTGTAGTGTTTTCCTGTTTTTATTTTATGGAATAGTTTGACAAGTGTTGAAATTATGTCTTTCTTGAAGGTATGATCGAATTCTACACTAAAACCATCTGGCCCTGGACCCTATTTATTTATTTATTTTTGGTTAGGAGACTTTTAATCTCTTCTTCTATTTATTTGGGGGTTCTGGGACTATTTAAATGGTTTATTTGAACTTGATTTAACTTTGGTATGTGATATCTGTCAAGATAATTATGCATTTCAACCAAAGTTGCCTATGTTTGCTATGTACAGTGTTTTTTAGTAGGATCTGATGATATTTTTGAATTTCCGCATTTTCTGTTGTTATATTTCCCTTATCAATCTGATTTTGTTAATTTGAATATTTTCTATGTCCTCTAGTTAGTCTGACTAAGGGCTTATCTACATTGCTGATTTTCCCAAAAACCAGCTCCTAGTATTTTTGATTCTGTGTATAGTTCTCTTTGTTTCTACTTGGTTGATTTCAGCCTTGAGTTTGATTATTTCCTGACTTCTAATTCTCTTGGGTGTATTTGCTTCTTTTTGTTCTAGAACTTTCAGATGATATGTTAAGCTCCAACTTTTTGTGGAGGCACTCATGGCTAGGAGTTTTCCTCTTAGTATTGCTTTCATTTTGCCCAAAGAAGTTTGGATATGGTGTGCCTTCATTTTAAATTAATTATAAAAAGTTTTTATTTCTTTCTTTATTTTTTTTCTAAGCAATTTATCGAGTAGATAGTTGCTTCTAGGTATATGTAGGATTTCTACTGTTTTTGTTGCTATTGAAGACCAGCCTTAGTCTATAATAGTCTGATAGAATACATGGGACTAACTCAATATTCTTTTATCTGTTGAAGTTTGTTTAGTGTCTGAGTATATGGTTGATTTTTGAGAAGATACCATAAGGTGCTGAGAAGAAAGTATATTCTTTTGTTTTAGGGTCAGATTTCTGTAGATATATGTTAAATCCATTTGACTCATAACTTCTTTTAGTTTTACTGTGTCTCTGTTTAGTTTCTATTTTCATGATCTATCCATTGGTGAGATCAGGGTGTTTAAATCTCCTACTATTATTGTTTGAGGTAAAATGTGTGCTTTGAACTTTAGTAAGGTATCTTTTATAAATATTAAATTTGGAAGATAAATATTTAGAATTTAGAGTTTGTCCTTGTGGATTTTTCTTTTGATGAGTATGTTGTGTTCTTCTTCATCTTTTTGATAACTTTCGGTTGAAAGTATATTATGTTGGATATTAGAATGGCTACTCCAGCTTTTTTCTTGGGATCATTTGCTTAAATTTTTTTTTTTACTTTGAGGTAATGTCTGTCCTTGTTACAAAAGTATATTTCCTGTATGCAACAAAATGTTGGATTCTTTTTACACATCCAGTCTGTTAGCTTATGCCTTTTCAGTTTATTAATGCTGAAGGACATTAGGAAGAAATAATAGTTGACTCCTGTTATTTTGTTGTTTCTATGTTTCTCTTCTTTTGAGTTTGTTGTGAAAAGATTTATTTCTTGTTTTAACTTGAATATAATTTCCTACCTTGTGTTGAACTTTTCGTTTTATGATTCTTTGTGGAGATGGATTAGTGCAAAGATATTGTTTAAGTTTGGTTTTGCCTTGGAATGTCTTGGTTTTTCCATCTATGGTAATTGTGAGTTTTGCTGTGAATAGTAGCCTGGGCTAGCATTTGTGTTCTTTTAGGGTCTACATGACATCTTCCCAGGATCTTCTGACTTTTAGAATCTCTGTTGAGAAATCTGGTGTGAATCTGATAGGTCTGCCTTTATATGTTACTTGAATTTTTCCCCTTACTTTCAATATTCTTTCTTTGTTCTGTGCATTTTGGTATTTCAATTATTATGTAATAAGAGGAATTTCTTTTCTGGTCTCATAAGTTCAGTGTTCTGTAGCCTTCTTGTATGTTTATGAGCATTTTCTTTTTTGAGTTAAGAAAGTCTTCTATGATTTTGTTGAAGATGTTTGCTGGGCCTTTGAGAGAATCTTTGCTCTCTTCTATAATTATTCTCAGGTATCTGAGGTTATTCTTAGGTATACTCGAATTTGGTTTTTTCATTGTGTCCTGGATTTCTTGAATGTTTTGAGATAGGACCTTTTTGCTTTATGTATTTTCTTTGACTGTTGTGTTGATGTCTTCTATTCTGTCTTCTACTGCTGAGAGTTTATCTTTTACCACTGATGTTCTATCTTCTATCTCTTGCATTCTCTTGGTGATGCTTACATCTGTGACTCTTGTTCTTTTTCCTAGGTTTTTTCATCTCCAGAGCTGTCTCCTTCTGTGTTTTCTTTAATGTTTCTATTTCCATTTTTAGATCCTGGACAGTTTTGTTCATTTTTTTTTACCTATCTGATTGTGTTCTCCTGTGTTTTTTTAAGGGAGCTATTTATGTCTTTCTTAAAGTCCTCCATCATCTTCAGGAAATAAAAACATAGATCTGAATCTTGCTTTATAAGATGTGTTGGAGTATCCAGGCCTTCCTTTAGTGGGAGAAGTGAGTTCTAAGTTGCCAAGTCAAATTGGTTCTGTTGCTTATGTTTTTATGCTTGACATTGTCATCTGGTTATCTCTGATGTTATCTGGCTTCCCTGTCTCTGACTAGAGCCTGATCCTTTTGTGAGTTTCTCATCCTCTGATGAAGGAGAAAGTCAGCCTTACCATGATAAGAATGTATACTGGAAGGAATATTTCAGACAGAAAATGTGAATAAAAATATCCAATAAGCAATGGAGGTTGGGAAGAGGATGTCTCCTCAATCCACTCCTATTCAATATAGTGCTAGAAATCTTAGCAAAGCAACCAGAAAAAAAATTGCAGGGAATAAAAGAGATATAAATAGAAAAGAAAGAACTAAATATTCTTATTTGAAAACAATACAATTTATACAGAGCCCTAAAGTATTCATCAGAATATTCAAGAAACTCATAAACACTTTCAGCAACATGGCAGGATCCATGATTAACATATAAAATTAGTAGCATTCTTATTTATAAATTAATTATAGAGACTACAAAGGAACAAATTAAGAAAAGAATCCCATTTATAATGTCTGAAGAATAAAATAACGTTGAACCTAATCATGTAAATAAAAGCACTCCACAGTGAGAACTTTAAAAAAACTAAAGGGAAATAAATTGAGGAAGACAATAGATAGTGTATATTTTTGCATCCTTTTATCCTAAGGTTATCTCTATCCTTGATGTTGAGGTGTTTTTCATGGATGCTATAAGAACAAAGGGTCTGTTTATACATTTGTTCTGTTAGTAAATTTGGGCTGGGGGCAGGAATTGAGACCACTGATATTTAGTTATGAACGAACTGTGTTTACTAGTGGGAGTCATTGAGACCCTTGATATTTAGAGCTATGGATGACCTGTGATTATTTTTCCTTGTTATTTTGTTTTTAGGTTGTGTTTTTTCCCTCTTCTAATTTGCTGATCTTTGATTTCTGTTTTCGTGACTATCATTAACCTCTTTGGGTTGCAGTTTTTCTTTAGAACCTTCTATGGAGCTGGGTTTATAGATAAATACTTCTTAAATCCAGTTTTACCATGAAAAGTCTTTATTTCTCCATCTATGATGATTGAAAGTTTTGCTAAGTGTAATAATCTGAACTGGCATCTGTTATCTTTTAGAAGGTACTTTAAGTGTATCTATCGAACAAATATCCAGACCCTCTGGCTTTTAGAATCGTCATTGGGAATTCAGGTGTTATTCTAATACATCTGCCTTTATATGTTACTTGGCCTTTTTCCCTTGAAGTTTTAGTATACTTTCTTTGTTCTATACATCTAGTGTTTTTATTATAATATCTGAGTATTTCTTTCATGATCCAGTTAATTTGCTGTTCTTTATGGCCCTTGTTCCTTGATAGACACCTCCTCCTTTAAGTAAAAAATGTTCACCTATGGCTTTTGTTGAAATATTTTTTATGCCTTTGACCTGTCTTTTTGTTTCTTTCCTATATTTTTATCATTTGTAAATTTGGAATTTTCATACTGTCCCTGTTTTCCTGCATGTTTTGTGCTTGGATAATTTTAGATTTAACATTTTCTTTGACTGGGGTAACCATTTCTTCTATTTTGTCTTCAGTGTCTGAGGTTCTATATTCTAGATATTATATTATGTTGATGAGGCTTATCTCTGAGCTTCATATTTCAATTTCTAAACTTCTCATTTCCTGATTACCATCTGCTTGAATTTTGTTTATTAATTCCATATTCTACTTTCAGGTATTGAACTATTTTATTTATTTCCTATTACTGTTTGTGTTTTATAGATTTTATTAATGGATTTATTTATTTACTCGTTAAGAACCTCAATCATATTTTAAGGGCTATTTTAAGGTCTTTGTCCTGTGCTTCATGTATGTTGCATTTTCATTGTCCTGTGTTAGTATGGTGAATTCTACTGGAGATATGTTGTCTTGGCTATTACTTATTGTGTTTTGACACTGATATCTAGCCACATCAATTTGTGATTATTGTAATTCTTAAAGCTGATATGTGGCCTTGTCTTTGTTGAGTGGGTGATTTGTTTCTTGTTTTCTGCTGCTCTTTCTTTTCTTTGGAGGAAGCAATGTCTGTGTTTTTGTGTTTTGCCTTGAAGTGGGTGCTTTAGGAATCCTTCCAGATGTGACCACTTGGGGTTCCAGGTACAAAGTGTTTCTGGGTATTGGTAGCTGACACTTAGGGATGGGAATATGTTACAATGAGGTTAGGGACTGTTAAAGATCTCCATTGAAGGGAAGAAATTTGAGTGTACAAGTAGGATCTGCTTAATCCCCTGGGAATATGACCCAAGAGTGAGGAGAGTCCACAGCTGCTTCCAAACTGGAGATGACACTAGAAGATTGGATTTGAAGAAATGGAGGGAGACTTTTTGCCTAAAACTTGATTAGCTAGTCTACTTATTTCTCCATAAAGCTTGGCCCATGGGCTCCAAAGGAATGCCTCTGGAAAGGAAATGAGTGTTTGAGGGAGGGTGTGAATGGTTAGAGGAGAAGATCTGGAGAGGGAGGGGAGGTCACTGTAGGTAGGGATGAAACTGGTTCAATTTGGAGAAGAAGAAGAGGTAAAGATCTGCAGTTGCTCCTTGTTTTAATTCTGAAAACTATTTCCATCCTTTTACCATAGGCCCAATTTTTCTTTCCAGTAAATTATAAGATTAGACCAAGTAACCACAGCTGGAAGGCTTTCTGAAGCATCCACTTCTAGGTATAACATAGCCATTGTATTCTCCAAAGAAAAGAAAGGGCAACAGAAACCAAAGAACAAAACACTCACTCAACAAACACAAGACCATGTTATCTATTATTCTCTGTCTTCTGTTGGTGAAGGGGGGATAGTCTATTTGCATATAAAATTGATTTTTGGAATGATGTTTTGTCCCTGTTATTTTTATGCCCATTATGAAAATACAGCAAAAGTCAATGTTTTAAAATATGGCTTTTTGTTTGCAATAATTTTAGAGAAAGAAGAAACACAGATAGTTTTGAATACATTACATTTTCTAGAATGTATGAAAGTGATCCCAATAAGGAGTCCTAGTAATGGGGAGTATGGTGTCTCTTTCATCACCAGACAAAAATTTAAGTATCGGGAATGGGTTTCATTCAATTGAGTTGGTAACCAAGTGGACCTTATGAAAATTTCCCAAAAAACCCAGGCAGAGGCTTAAAGAAATCGTTGCTCTCTTCAAACTAACATTGGGACCCCGTTGCCAAGGACAATGTAACTCATGGAACATTGAAAAGCGGAGTTGGTATCTACAGGAAGCATTTACCTCTACATTCTAATTTCTTTATTAAGCACACTAATTGCTGCTGAAATAAAAACATGGACACCAACCCATCCACAAAAACTTTGACATACAATCTGTCCTGTATGCAAAATGTGCTAGGCCAATGATGGCATCGAGGTTATTGAGATAGACAAACCATATCTGTCTTGTATGAAGTCCTACTTGACAAAGGGACGCATACTTGTCACTACTTGGATAACCATGAACCAGAGGATAAAGCCAAACACTATTAGTCAAAATAAATAAATAAATAAATAAATGGTGTCAATTAAGAGATTTATAATGATATTTTGATAAATTCATAGGTCAGTTCCTTATCTATACCTGGCCAGAACAATTTTCTCTAACTGAAGATAGAAATGTATGTAGAGATACATAGCCAAACATTATTTAAAGAAAGAGTCTAAATGGGAAGTCTCCATTAAATCCTTCCTGGCAGAACTCAGGGAATCCTTCAGAAGTGGAAGTCGAAAGAATGTAAGTGCCAGAGAAGAGAGTAAACACCAGGAGAACAAGGATCTTCAAAAAAAGGACACCTGGAGATCAGGGTTCTTTGAATCAACTAAGCAAGAAACATGAGCTCATTGAGACTTATCCAACAAGCATGGTTCCTATATGGGTCTCTAAGAGGTCCTTAGAACACATTACTTAGCTTTCAGCTTAGTGTTTTTATGGAATTCCTAACTGTGAGAATGAGCCCTCAGTAAAGAGAGTATTTTCTCTTTATTCTCAATAGTCTTTCCTTCTACCCTCAAAAAGTTTCTCTCCCTATAAATTGCCCCATGGATATGAATGTTAGTAAAGGCATACCTAGGTAGGCTATTGGCATAGATGTTGAAACACCCCCGGCAGCCAAATGAGAAAACTTGGCTGATGCAAACCCAGCCATTACACAAGGCTATGTGAGATAATCAGGTGGGACCTCAACATTCTGCCACAGAGGATATCTGTAGTTAGCCAGATGGACCAAAAACGGTAACTGAAAAGGAACAAGAAGTATCTGGGACTATCCAGAGTGCTGACCCAGGGCTATATCTGATTTCTTGGAAACCCATTATGACGAACAGCCATGTCCTCACTCTAAACCTTAGCATGATTTGAATTAACCAATCAAGACCCAATAACCATGCATCTGCTTCTGTAAGCGCGCTTTCTGCTTCCCAGCCCCTATAAAAGAAATGCTCTTCTCAAGAGCCAGGCATGCCCAGTCCCCCCAGAAAGACTGGTGCATCTGCAGGTCCTGTGTTAAATAAACTGCCTCTTGCTGTTGCATCTCTTCATCTCTTGGTCTCGGGTTTGGTGTTTCTCCGTCAGTCGGGACTCTCCTAGAGACCCTACCCTGGAGGGGCTCTTTCATTTGGAGGTCCCACCAAGATCTGAGAGACCTCCGGTCATGTAGTAAGCCCCGAGCCAATAGGAGGTGAGTTTTGCTTTTTGCCGGCCGGCTGCCCCTGTGTCTCTTTATCTTTATGTCTCCTGTGTCTTGTGTCTCTATGACCGTTCTCTGTATCTGAGACTATCGATAGTCATTTGTATCTGGGCAACTAGAGAAGGAGCTGAGGAGCTCGGACTTCTCCCTCGCCATTATGTATCTGAGGGATACGTACATCTTCAGGGTGAGGCAGCCGCTTCCCAGTCTGAGTTTGTACTTTCGGTTTTTCGCCGAAAACGCGCTACAGGTCTGATTTTAGTTGCCTGCTGTGTTTTATTTGTCCTGTATGTTTGTCTTTTCTTGTATTTTGAAATGGGGCAAAGTATAACCACCCCCTTGAGTTTGACTCTAGATTACTGGAGTGAAGTCCGTGACTGAGCCCAAAACCTCTCGGTCGAGGTGAAGAAACGAAAATGGTGGTCTTTCTGCTCTGGAGAATGGCCGCTGCTTAATGTAGGGTGGCTGAGAGAAGGAACTTTTAACAAAGATATTATTTTTCAGGTAAAGGCATGGGTATTCAATAAGGAACCCCATGGACACTCAGACCAGGTGCCCTACATCACCACTTGGGAAAGCCTGACCAAGGACCCGCCTGCCTGGGTCCTTCCCTTTGTCCCTCCACCTTCGAATCCATATTTGTCTCCCCTGTTGAACCCTCCTGCTCCACCACCCTCCCCTGGCTTGATATCCTCCCTTTACCCTGTGGCAACAGATAAGCCACTCCAATCAAAACCTGTTATGCCACCGAGTGACTCCTTCTTGATAGACCTCCTCACAGAAGAACCCCGCCCTACCCGGCTCCCCCTCCTCCTGGAGCCACTGCACCGGGACCTGCTAATGAAAACTTACCGGCGGGGTCCCCAGTGGCAGACGCTTAAGGGGATGAAGCAGAGATCAGACCCCCTCCTGACAGAACCTCCCAGGCCCTCCCCAGGAATCAGTTACAGTACTGGCCCTTTTTAGCCTCCGACCTGTATAATTGGAAGGAACATAACCCCACTTTTTCTAGGGACCCTATAGCCCTTACTAACCTGATAGAATCTATCTTGGTGAAGCATCAACTCACTTGGGATGATTGCCAACAGCTCCTGCAGGCTCTTCTAAATTTTGAAGAGAGGCAGAAGGTCTTCCTGGAAGCCAGGAAGAACGTCCTCAGGGATAATGGGAGACCTACCCAACTCCCCAATGAAATCGAGGATGCCTTTCCCCTGACCAGGCCAAACTGGGACTTCAATACTACAGAACGTAGGGAACACCTACGTCTCTACCACCAGTTACTCATAGCGGGCCTCCGTGGCACTGGGCGCCGACCGACCAATTTGGCTCAGGTAAGACAGGTCATACAGGGATCCAAGGAGTCTCCCACCGCCTTTCTAGAATGGCTTAAAGAAGACTACCGCAGGTATACCCCTTACGATCCAGAAGACGAGGAACACAGTTTGAATGTCGCTATGACTTTCATTTGGCAGTCTGCCCCAGATATCAGAAACAAGTTACAGAGACTAGACAATCTAAGGGGATATAACCTGTAGGATTTACTCAAAGAAGCAGAAGGATCTTTAACAAACAAGAGACTCCCGAAGAAAGAGAGGAAAGGATTAGGAGAGAAACTGATGAAAGATAAAATCAGAGAGATTGTAAAAGAAATAGAGAGCTCAGTAGACTCCTGGCCACTGTAGTACAGACAAATAGAGAGACAGGGAGGACAGATAGGAGGAGAGATCAGAGGAGGCCCCATGTAGACCAGGACCAGTGTGCCTATTGAAAAGAGAAGGGGCACTGGCTCAGGGACTGCCCAAAGAGACCCAGGATTCGCAGAGAGAAATAAGAAGAAAAAAAGAAATGTTCCTTTTGGTTGCTGGCTCTAGATAAAGATTAGGCCAGTCAGGGCCAGGAGCTCCCCCCTGAGCCTAGGATAACTTTACAAGTGGTGGGGGGGCAACCGGTGACCTTCCTGGTTGACACCAGAGCACAACATTCAGTCTTCACTCAGACTTCTGGGCCCATGAGCTCTCGGACTGCCTGGGTCCAGGGAGCCATGGGAGGAAAGCAGTACTGATGGACAACTGAACGGAAGGTCCACCTGGCTACAGGTAAAGTCTTCCACTCCTTCCTACATGTACCAGATTGCCCATACCCACTTTTAGGGAGAAACCTGTTAACCAAATTAAGGGCACAAATTCATTTTGATGGAGAAAGAGCTACTATATCAAGCCCTCAGAGGGCCCCCTCCAAGTGCTGACTTTTAAATTAGAAGATGAATACCGATTATATGAGCCCCCCCAAACATCAGAGGGGGACCAGACATCGACTTCTGGCTCAAGCATTTCCCCTTGGCATGGGCCGAAACTGGAGATATGGAGCTCACTAAACAACAGCCTCCCCTGACCATTCAACTAAGGGCCACTGCTACCCCAGTCTCAATCAAGCAATACCCCATGTCCAATGAGGCCTATCAGGGTATTAATTAACCTCATATTAAAAGACTACTTGACCAGAGAATCCTGACCCCCTGCTGGTCCCCCTGGAACACCCTGCTACTACCTGTTAAAAAAGGCAGGAACAGGAGACTACCGCCCAGTACAAGACCTAAAGGAGGACAACAAGCGGGTAGAAGACATTCACCTCATGGTGCCCAACCCACACAACTTGCTAAGTGCTTTAACTCCCACTCACTTGTGGTACACAGTTCTAGATCTCAAAGATGCCTTCTTCTGCCTGCGGTTGAACCCCCAGAGCCAACCTCTATTTGCCTTTGAATGGAGAGATCCAGACCTAGGCATCTCAGGGCAACTCACTTGGACTCGCTTGTCCCAGGGGTTTAAAAATAGCCCCACTTTATTTAATGAAGCCCTCCATCGCGACCTGGCTGATTTCCGTGTCCAGCACCCCTTCTTGATCCTACTACAGTATGTAGACGACCTACTACTGGCTGCCACCACGGAGGAAGACTGCAAAACAAGTACAGGGGATCTCTCAACGTTGGGGCAGATGGGGTACAAGGCTTCTGCGAAGAAAGCCCAGATCTGTCAAAAAGAAGTAATTTATTTGGGATATAAGTTGCAAAATGGACAGAGGTGGTTCACCCCAGTGAGGAAAGAGACTATCTCTCCAATTCCGGTACCCCAAACCTCCCGACAGCTTCGAGAATTCTTGGGGACAACTGGGTTTTGAAGACTCTGGATAACCAGCTTTGCTGAAATAGCAGCCCCCCCCCCCCTGTATCCACTGATTAAGCCAGATCAACCCTTTAATTGGACAGAGGAACAGCAGCAGGCTTTGGACAACATGAAACGAGCCTTGCTCTCCTCCCCTGCACTGGGCCTCCCCGATATAACTAAACCCTTTGAGCTCTTTGTTGATGAAAAACAAGGTTTTGCCAAGGGAGTGTTGACTCAAAAACTTGGACCCTGGAGGTGCCCAATAGCCTATCTATCTAAAAAGCTAGATCCAGTGGCTTCGGGATGGCCCCCCCGTGCTTGAGAATGATTGTTTCCATCGCAATCCTGATTAAAGATGCCACTAAGTTAAATCTGGGACAGCCTCTCACTCTCCTGGCTCCCCATGCCATTGAATCCCTGATTCAACAGCCCCCAGACCGCTGGCTATCAAATGCCCGCTTGACCCACTACCAGTCCTTGCTTCTGGACACCAACCAAATCAGATTCGGACAAGTGGTCGCTCTTAACCCGTCCACGCTACTGCCCCTGCTGAGAAGACCTGTATCCCATGACTGTCAGCAAATTATTGCAGAGATGCATGGAACTCGACCCGACTTGACTGATCAGCCTCTGAAGGATGCTGATTTCACCTTGTATACAGATGGCAGCAGCTACCTACACCAAGGAGAGTGTCGGGCAGGGGCCGCAGTAACGGATGATACCCAAGTAATCTGGGCCAGTGCACTTCCCGGGGGCACCTCGGAGCAATGGGCAGAGATCATTGTCTTGACCAGGGTGCTTCAACTGGCAAAAGGTAAGAAGCTTAATGTATACACCAATAGCAGATATGCCTTTGCCACCGCTCACATCCATGAAGAAATATATAAAAGGAGAGGACTCTTAACCTCAGAAGGAAAGGAAATTAAAAACAAGACTGAGATCTTGGCATTATTAAAAACCCTATTCCTCCCTAAGAAGCTGAGCATCATGCACTGCCCTGGACACCAAAGGGGTAACAGCCCAGAAGTGAGGAGAAATCACTTGGCTGATGAAAGTGAAAGGCAAGCTGCTCTCGGACCACAAATTCTACCCATAACTACTAGAGCAGGGAAAGATACCCCCCAAACCACCCGCTGGGATTATAATAAAGTGGACCTAGATGTCAGTCAGAGGATAGGAGCAGACTTTGACCCGCACCAGAACCAATGGACATATCAGAAAAAGACTATAGTGCCCGGCATAAAGGTCCGAGACATAGTTGAACACCTCCACAAATTGGCCCATTTGAGTGCAAAAAAAAATGAAAATACTTCTAGAGAGAAATGAAGAAAGCCAGTACTTCCCTAACAATGATACCATATTACAACAGGTAGCTAAAAGTTGCAGGGCCTGCGCTCAGGTCAACTCAGGAAAAGCCAAAATCGAACAAGGGACCCACTGCAGAGGACACCCCCCCAGGGTCCACTGGGAAATAGACTTTACTGAAATTAAACCTGGCAAATATGGTTATAAGTATCTCTTAGTCTTTATAGATACCTTTTCAGGATGGGCCGAAGCCTTCTCCACCAAACATGAAACTGCTAAAGTAGTTACAAGGAAGCTCTTAGATGAAATTTTTCCTAGATATGAGATGCCATAGGTAATAGGGTCACACAACGGGCCTGCCTTTGTCTCTCAGGTAAGCCAACAAGTGGCCAGGGTATTGGAGATTAATTGGAAACTTCATTGTGCCTATAGGCCCCAGAGTTCAGGGCAGGTAGAAAGAATGAATAGAACAATTAAAGAGGCTTTGTCTAAATTAATGCTTGAAACTGTCTCTAGCGACTGCGTGCAACTCCTGCCCCTGGCCCTCTACTGGGCCAGGAATCCCCTAGACTCACATGGTCTGACCCCCTTTGAAATATTATGTGGTGCACCACCACCAGCTGTAACTTTTTTTGGTGCTGATATTTCTGCTTATGTTACATCCCCCTCTATGCAAGCCCATCTACAGGTGCTGCAGCTTGTGCAGAAAGAAATCTGTGGACTGCTAGCTGCCACCGACCAAGAAGACACCCCTGACTCCCCACCCTTTTCAGATTGGCAACTCTGTTTGGGTAAGGAGACACCAGACCAAGAACTTCGAGCCTCAGTGGAAGGGACCCTACACTGTGCTCCTAACCACCCCCACAGCACTTAAGGTAGACAGAATTTCAGCTTGGATACATTCCTCCCATGCCAAGGCAGCTCAACCAGAGCAGCCTGATGATCACCTGAATCCGAGACCAACATGGAAGCTCCAATGCTCTCAAAACCCCCTAAAGATAAGACTAGTTTGCTGTTAATGATTACCCTTTGCACCCTGCTTGCCACCTCTATCTCTGCAAAGAACCCCCACACTCCAATGAAGTTACTCGGCAGGTCATATCTCAGACAGGAGATACCATAAGCTCAACCTCCCAAAGACATACCCTGGGGACCTAGTGGCCTGACATCCAACTTGATCTCTGCAAGTTCATTTCAGGACTTAACACATAGGATATTCCCGAGCATAATCCCGATTCCCTATCCGTGTTAGAAAAATCCACCCATGCCCAACGAACTGTGAGTATAGGATGTGCCAGACCTTGGTCCCGGTGCCAGATGAGACTAACCCCCTTCTATGTCTGCCCTCGAGATGGACGAACCAGATCTGAATCTAGGCGATGTGGGGGACCAGAAAACTACTATTGTCTGGCCTGGGGCTGTGAGACAACAGAGACTGCCTATTGAAACCCTACGTCTACTTGGGATCTGATTATGGTATCCAAGAATCATTCTGAACCCACTAATTGCCCCCAAAGGGGAAGATATGTACCAGGGTCTAAAAACACATGTAATAAGGACTCCTCCTGCAACCCCATAGTTATCCGTTTCACAGAGAAGGGAAGGCAGCTTCCAATGGCTGACTGGATCCACGGGAGAAGTTGGGGTCTTAGGTTTTATATGTCAGGGTGGGACAATGGTTTCACTCTTAAAATCTGGCTCCAAAGCGAGAGTATATCCCACCCAATAGGCCCAAACCCAATCCTCCCAGAACAAAAGGCGCCCTCCAAGCCAGCAACACCTCACAGGACACCTATAACAAAAAGAATTTCTCCTACCCCTACATTCATCAACCCAACAGAGACAACTGTCCGGGGGCCACAACTACCACAACATCCACAGGAACAGGAAATAGGCTCCTCAACTTAGTTGAGGGAGCCTACCAGGCACTCATTCGGATCTGGACCGGGCCAGAGATTGCTAGTTGTGTTTAGTCTCTAGACCTCCATATTATGAAGGGATAGCCATTTCTGGCAATTACTCCAATTTCACTTACCTTCCTGCTGAATGTTTAGACCTCCCTAGTCACAAGCTTACTCTCCCAGAAGTGACTGGACAAGGATTATGTTTAGGTAGAGTCTCTGCTCCCCTTGGGGATTTATGCAACCAGACCATCCCGGTATACCCTGGTAACTATTATTTAGCTGCTCCCAATGGCACATATTGGGCATGTAGTACCGGACTGACCCCCTGTGTGTCATCCCATGTCCTGAATACCACATCAGACTACTGTGTCCTAGTCCAACTCTAACCATGAATCACCTATCACTCCTCTGAAAATGTTCTTGACTTCTTTGAAGAGCACCAAAGGTATAAAAGAGAGCCTATTAGCATGACGATTGCTCTCATGTTAGGAATAGGAGGTATTGCAGCTGGAATAGGAACAGGAGCTGATGCACTAACGCAGACTAGCCATTTTAAGCAACTACAAGCTGCCATGACTGAGGAACTACAAGCCATAGAAAAATCCATTACTCTACTAGAAAAGTCCTTAACATCACTATCTGAAGTGCTCCTGCAAAATAGGAGAGGGCTAGACCTGCTCTTCTTAAAAGAAGGGGGATTATGTGCAGCCCTCCAAGAAGAGTGTTATTTTAATGCATACCAGGCTGGTGTTGTAAGGGAAACAATGGAAAAGCTCAGAGAAAAATTGGCCCAGAGAAAGAGAAACATTGAGAAACAACAGGGATGGTTTGAAAGTTGGTTCACTAAATCCCTATGGTTCACTACTCTCCTGTCTACCCTCATGGGTCCCCTAATTATTCTATTCCTGTTATTGACCTTCGGCCCTTGCATTTAAATCGCTTAGTTCAGTTCATAGAGGAACAGGTATCTGTAGTCCAGACCCTGGTCCTCACCCATCAATATCAGGCACTAAAGCAAACAGAGGTCGAAACTAGCGAATAAGTAAAAGGTTTTACTTATGATAAAAGAAAAGGGAGAAATGAAAGACCCCTGGCAGCCATACGAGAAAACTTGGCTGATGCAAACTCAGCTGTTACAGAAGGCTAAGTGAGATAATCAGGTGGAGCCTCAACATTCTGCCAAAAAGGATATCTGTAGTCAGCCAGATGGACCAGAAAGGGTAACTGAAAAGGAACAAGAAGTATCTGGGACTATCCAGAGTGCTGACCCAGGGCTATATCTGATTTCTCGGAAACCCATTATGACAAACCGCCATGTCCTCACTCTAATCCTTAGCATGATTTGAATTAACCAATCAAGACCCTTTAACCATGCATCTGCTTCTGTAAGAGCACTTTCTGCTTCCCAGCCCCTATAAAAGAAATGCTCTTCTCAAGGGCCAGGCACGCCCTGTCCCCCTGAAAGACTGGTGCGTCCTCAGGTCCTGTGTTAAATAAACTGCCTCTTGATGTTGCATCTCTTTTTCTCGGGTCTGGTGTTTCTCCGTTGGCCAGGACACTCCTAGAGACCCTACCCTGGAGGGGCTCTCTTTCAGTGTTAAGTCTCTTATCTTTTCCAAACTCAAACACCTTGGTTAGAGTTATCAATTCATGATCTCAGTGCTTGAAACTGCCACTGCCCCAGCATACTTCTGTTCATCCTGAATGATGCATGGGGTGTGGTAATGGTCAGGTTCTGGCCCAATGAGAGTTCTTCAGCATCCTGACTAAGAGTGCCATTATAGCAATAATGCATAAGCAAGGAGCAGCCTCTGGCCACTGAGTCAGGGTCAGAGCCCAAGAATGTCAATACTCCTTTTGCTACCCCAGATTTCTGGTCACAAAAAGGTAAAAGGGCAACCCCAAAGCCTTCTTTAAGGCATCAAAGGCTTTTTGAAGTCTCTTTTCCATATAAAATGCTTAGGAAGCTCTTTGATAGCCACATATAGTGGCTTAGCTATTTCTACGAAGCCTGTTATTTAAAATCTACAGAATCCAGCAGACCCCAAAAATTTCCTTACCTGGCCAGGAGTCATGGGTGCTGAAAGGCACAGGACAATTTCTTTCCTAGCCTCAGAGTGTAAAGAGCAGGTGTGGCGGCAGTCCAAAGATGGTGCTTGGGACTCCAGCCTAGTCTTATGACTAGCACCAGACTTCCTCCTGCCCCTGAGATTAGCCACTCTCACCGTGCGAGCTGCGCAGGCGCACCCATGAAGCAAAATCAGGCCAGATGACGCAGACCTATGAACTGCAGCCACACAACATGGACTGAGGAGGTGGAGTTGAGAGAGGATAAAAGGGACTGCGCCTGGGGGAAAGGGAAAGAGAAAGAGAAACAGAAAGAAAGACAGAAAGGAGAAAGAAAGATTTTCACTTGCATGCTTTAAGATTCCTGAATAAACCGCTTTGAGAAGAACTCTGTGTCATCGCTCCTTTTCTGCTGGTCGGAGATGGTAGCGACATCAGAGAGCCATCCCTGATGTTCTTTTAATATGTACCTTAGATAGGTTACCTGCAGTTGGCAGAGTTGAGCTCTTAGTGGAGGCTCGATAGCTAAAATTTCAGACATTTTTGCTTAGTCTCTGCAGCGACAAAGACATTATTTACATACTACAAAAGAATTAGGTTAGGGTGCTGGGTTCTGTACTCATTCAGATCTTCATGGAGGGCATCCTCAAATATGGTAGGTGAGTTCCTAAATCCCTGGGCCAGATGAGTCCAAATCAGCTGTCCACTAATCCCAAGCTAGGGTTTGTGCATTCAAAGGCAAAGTGGTCTTAGCTCTTGGGTGTAATGGGTAAGATGAAGAAAGTATCCTTAAACCCAGCACCATACACTATTGGCACCAAAGAGGGCCAACACTCCAAAGGATGCAGAGATTAGGGACTGTTGAGTGGATAACCATAAACTGTTTACCTCTCTTAAGTCTTGTACAACTCTATAATTGTTAGTTCCGGGCTTATTGACTGACAAGAGCAGAGTGCTGGCTGATTAATAGGATCTCAGAATCCCTGCAGTTATTACCTTCCTGATATGGGGTGGGGTGGGGGGTTATACCTTCCTTAGCAATCAGAAACATGGGGTACTATTGGACCCATATGGGCTCAGCCCCTGGCTTGAGCTCAATCCAAATTGGGGTCTGATGTTTAGCCATCCCAACTCTTGATGTCTCTGCCCAAGTGTTGGGGAAGCTATCTAGCCAAGGAGTAATTTCATCCTCTGAGGTGGGGAGGGGTTCAAACAACTGGTATTCTTCAGCTAGACTGGTGATCAATACATAAATTGGCTTCCCTTCTGAATCTAATAGTTTGGCTCCCTCTGGGGAGAAATGCAGTTATGTCTTCATTTTTATCAACAAATAACTCCCCAAAAGGACATTCAGGTTTAACAAGTAATGAGTGGGTTACTCTGTCCATTTCCAAGTACACTGGGTAGTCTATGTGTATTGTTTAATTTCTATCACCCCTTGAGTCCAGGATTTCCTCAAAGAGACTTTACCCTCAGATATCAGCAAGACAGAATGTTGAGATCCGCTGTCAACTAGGAAACTGATGGGTTTCACACACACACACTTTTAGGGTTACTCTGGGTTTGGGGAGGGGATATGCACACACAACTACCCCATGATTCATCCTCTAAGGCCAGGGTTTGAACAGGCTTCTTCTTGAGACATTCCCTGGCCCAGTGCCCCTGATCCTTACAATAGGTACATTGGTTCTTTATTAAGTGGGGGCAATCTAGATCCTTAGGGTCCACCTTGCCTCCTTCTTTAGAATCTATTAAATTGGTTGTCTCTGTCCTCTCATCTGCTTTCATCTGCAGTCTCTCTTCCATCAAACACTGCCACTATAACTAAGTTCCTCATACTCTTTTAACTTTCTGAACTCTGGAGCTTTTAGTTTTATTTTAGTGTTTGTTTGTTTGTTTTATATCTGGCATCGCCTGATTAATAAATGCTAGAGTTACTGATGTTTTTGCTTCTGAAGATTCGGGGGTCCATAAGGTTCTATTTTCAGAATGTCTCCATGGCCCTCGTTAAGAAAGCTTCAGGTCTCTCATTATCACCCTGCCTAATGTCATACGCTTTGGCCAGATTTGAAAGCCATCTCAAAGCTGCCTTGAGAGCTGCCAGCACAGCCTGCTAATAACCAAGAGCTTCCTATTACCTTCAACTGTATTAAAGTCCCATTCTGGGCAAGTTAGGGGAAAGCAACTATCAATAACTGCTTGGTTATTGGTGGGCTCCCCTGTGGGGACAGTTACCAGTTTCCTGACCTCTGCTAAGATTTTCTCCCTCTCTTCTGTGGTGAAGAGAAACTGCAAAAATTGTCGACATTCATCCCAAGTGGCTGGTCAGTGAAGAAGACTGTTTCTAAAAGATTGATTAGATCTCTGAGGTTGTCTGAAAATGGAGACTTCCGAGTTCTCCAGTTATAAAGGTCGCTGATAGCAGAGGACTATAATAGTGATGCGGTTAGTTTCCTTGGTCATCGACCAACCCCACTGCCCACAAAGGAAGGAGGACATACTCTGACTCTGGAAGCAGCCCACATTGGCTTCAGCTTCATGTCACTGAAGCAGATCTCTTGCCCCAACATGTGATGGAGCTGCATCTGGCAGCTGCTGTTCTGCCTAAGGGGTTAAAAAAAGGTGGGGTGGGAAGATAACACTGTCCTCCTTTCCTCCTTGGAAGACCAGGTAGAGGAGTGGTACAGAAGAAAATGGATGGTCCAGTATCACTTCCTTCTTATCCTTGGGCTTTTTTTTTAAGGAAAGAACTTGTGCCTGTTATCTGGGGAGGAAAAGTTTAATCCAAGAGGGTTGGTCCTCTAGGAGGTCTACTCAAACCACCACATAAGGTATTTGGTCCAGGTAGCCAAATTTGAGTTTAGGAATGACTTTCAGGATCCCTTGGACAAATCTCAGTCAAAGGAACCTTCTGAGGGGCAGCTGGTGTTAAAAACGGGCCATTCTGCCCTAAAGTATGTGGTCAATTTATCTTTCTTAATGATGACCAAGAGACCACACCCCTAGTTTTAATATCCTTAAAAGTACTAAGAAGCAATTCTAATGGAGTTAAAGGTGCCTGCTCCATGTTAATACATCTATCAAAGTCACCTCAGAATGAAAAACCCAAGTATAACACACAAAAACACAAACTCAACCATTCTTTCAGGCCAAAATGGGAAACAATTAGAAAGTGTCATTCATACACACAAAAAGAAACTCATTGCTTCATATCTCTCAGCTAACACAAGTTCAACCATTCCTCTCTATCAGGAAGACACAAAGAAAAAAGTTGTGCTCACACACAAGAAAAAAATTCCTTCCTCCTTGTCAGGAAGAGACAAAAGTACACAGATTAGTGAGGATCCCTTGGATCTCAGGGTCCATGTCTACCCCAGATTGAGGCTCAGAGTGTCTCATTGCCCCGAGTCGCTACTGTTCCTTGATATGTGGGCATCCTTGGCTCTCCAAGCACATGCCCACCTCAGATCTGGGCTCAGAACATCTTCTGGCTCCATTTGGCCACCCACCCAGTATGACTACATTAACCACATCTTGGCCACAGGTACAGATTCAAGGCTGTTTGTTTTTTTTTTTTTTTCAGAAAAGAATTACAGATGTGGAACCACTCAGAGTTTACAAACAAGAAAATGGCATAGACTGCAGTGTCATACAGACACTCGGTTACACAAACCAGGATGCTGTGTGAAACCGAACTGTGGCACTGCACAAAACACGTGAATAGATTTAGTGTGCAGACAAACAGGAAGCCCTAAACACAGATTTAGCATACAGAAAGAAAGAAAACAGCTACACAAACACATATGTAGAAAGATCTAGACTAGATTTGCCAGCATCTAGACCCTCCAGATAGATAGTCCTGAAGCTATAGGAAATTTCCCAGTAAAGGTACCAAAATGTAGTATCAAAGAAGTATTTGTGAACCCTGAAAGACTAATCACAAACTGATCCGATGCAATCACACCAGAGTCTTTATTTACAAGATCCAGCTCCAGCTTTACTCACCACTAACCTACATGATGGTTCCAGCAGAGGAAAAGACCCAAACTTTCATTTGGACAAGGTTTTATAGAAAATGGCAAGTGACAGGTGAGTGCTTCTAGCCTGGTAAACATCTAATTGGAGTGCTACTGAGATCTTTACACTTATTGGCTAGTTCTGGGAACCAAACCATAAACTTGACTCTTCCTTTCCTTGGTGGTTGTTAGACAGGGGCAGGCTTGTAAACCTGAAGTGAAGATTTGTTGGGGAATAACTTGAAAACTGATGCTAGATGCTGGATTTGTTGGGGGGAATAACCTGGAGACGCAGATTTTGCTGGGCTTAACCTGGAAACTGGCCTGTTTGTTTGATTGAGTTTAAACTTAGGTAGGGTTTTCTAAGATGAAGTCTGAACCCACAAAATTCAGTCTCTCTAGTGGATCTCTTGTGCCTACTCTGAGGATTCTGTTTCTTCTGATATCATATCAACTAGGACAGGGTTTCTTCATCTTATATTTTATTTGTCATGTTTGGTTCTTAGCTCGTAGAAGCCAGTTCTTTTCTAATGAGAAATAGAAAGAGTGGATGCAAAGGGATAAGGAGGTAGGGTGGAACTATAATCAAAATATAACATATGAGGAAAGAATCTAATTTTGTAGAAGAAAGGCAGGATGATACCTGTTGCTGAAAGTATGACTAGAAAAAGTAATCAGAGTCTGAATAGTGGTTAGTATAGAAAGATAAATAAAAGTAGAAAAGGGAAAACTACAGACAAAAGGAAAGGAATCATACAAGGTAAGACGATGAGGTATTTTTATCTAAAAGGGAAAAGAACAAGCTATAAAGAACTGCAACTAGACAACATAAAGCAATTTCATATGTTTGGCATCTGACACAGGGCTTCCAACTGCGGGTCGGTCTGTACCCTTAGAGAAAAACTATCAAGGAGAAAAAGAAAGAGAACACCAACATAGATGAGGCTGGTCTAGTAAGCAGACATTGGACATTAAATGAGGATGATGTAGAAATGAAAGAACAAGAGCTAGGTAACAACTATGTCGTGTTTCTAGTTAGACTTTCATGGCTAAGGTGATGGAGTTTGTCAGTACTACCCCATAGCCAGCACCTTCATGATTGCTGCTTTCTTCCAATACCTTGACTAACATAGCACATAGTTCTGTTCCAGTATGTTTTAGTTATGTCTTTTAAAGTGTACTGCACTGAAAACAAAGTCAAAAGTAAAACTTAATAGATGCTTTATAGAGATTGTTGAAAACTACTATTCAGGAGCAGCCCTATATGTGAGAACTTACAAGAGTGATGGAAAAGCCCTGTATCCTCTACCATCAATTGATACCCAACGGCCATGAACAATTACTGCGCTTGAACTGTTAGATGTTGTGGCTACTACAACTGAAAATCTGCATGTTTTATTTTGTTTTATTTCATTTAAAATTGACAGTGCAGTGAAGGAGTAGAGCTAGTCTTTCTCATCTATATTCACTACAGCCATGGATATAGCCATTGTGAATAGAAAACATATGGGGGAAACTCTTTTCTAAAAAAATGTACAGATATCTTCTTGTCACTACCTGATAAATACAATATGGTAATTGTTTTTATTATACTAGGTATTATTGAAATATGTAGGACAATGTATATAGAACAATGCAAATATAAAGCCATTTCATAAAGAAACTTCATTATTAGTAGATTTTTACCTACAGAGAAGTTTAATTAAGCACACACACACACAAACACACACGCACACAAACACACACACACACACACACACACACACACATAGACTGAACAGCATGGTTTACTGTTTTCTATATTTGTGAATTAGAGTTTCTATTAGCTTATCACAAAATGGCAATTAAAATGCATCCAGTCACATAGATTACATTTGAAGCTTAACAAAATGTCCATGTTAGGTGTTTCACATCTGCCTCCATAGTTGGCACTCAGTAACTATTATTTAAGAATACGGTAACTATTGTCATAGACTTTCAGAGGTCATAGAAAGATGGAGATAGATGATAAGCTAATTTATGGAAGAAATATGATGCATTGGACATTTGGGTGACATTAGGGGTAGAGAGATCTTGTACCTCTGTGGTCTACGGAGTGGCTATTTGTTTGAACCAGCCTAATGGAGATAGTGGATGTTCATTGTTGATGAGGAGTCCTGACCACTTTGTGAATCTAAGAAAGGATACTGTGAGTGCAGTTAATATGTCCAACTGAATCAAGATAAACTTTGCTGCATTTCCTATGCGGCTCTACAAGTACTGTGCAAAGGATGACATTCCTTGATGACAGAGAAAACCTAAAGCCAATGTAGAACAAGAGTTGGAAGGGTCAAAAATTATGTGTGAGGGTCAAAACCCACAGTATCTATGTCAGGAAAGCAAAATGAATCAAACTTCTCTGGCAGAAGTACTCTGAAGCTAAGCAGCCACAAATAGAGAAAATCATGGCCAATCTTTGCATGAATCCAGCATAGGACTTAGGGCAAGACTACAGCTATTGTTTTCGTGAAATAAAGGGCTAGCATACGTTATGCGTTATGGTCTTCCATTCAAAATCTTCTGTAGACCTGGGGACAGGATGTGAGTTTTGTGAATTTGACCCAGGCATGAAGCCTATGATGTCTGATATTTGAGTTATAATGGTACTGATTATGTTAAGAGACATAAAAAGTACAGTAACAGCACATTAAGGTATAAAGCTACATGTTAACACAGCAAATACCAGAGAACTACATTACTGAGAAATGGAAGAGAAAAAAAAAAAAAAACTGTCTTAGAGTCTAAATGGGCCCAATAAGCCAAAACAGAAAGCACTGGTTTCTACCAGATTTCCTAGGGCACCAGCTGACAAAGAAAATGGGAAGGGTCATCTCCATTGTCTCAGACATGATACAAAGGATGAGTTCAGATAAGAGTCAATAAAACTAATAACTACCAAATCAGGGCCTATACCAACTATACCACCAACCACAGCCATCCATGGCACACAGGAAACATTGCCTGCATCCTTCTCTGAACTCAGTCAAAAGTATTGTGGTCACTGACGGGACTTCAAAAATTATCCTCTTCAAGTCAACCAATTGGTTCAGGAAAACTCAATCATTATCTTACAGTTAGTCCAATTGAATTGACTGAGCCAATGTGCAGCAGAAGCATGTCCCCCAAATTAACTGTTTTTCTGCCTAGCCATTCCATTCTACCATAGGCCAAATATTAGAAGTGACCACAAGTTGCCTTATGATATGATGTCTAGGTTTTTCCTATATTGAGCAATGAATGTGGTCAGTGTAAAGGTTATTGGAAAATAAGAATTGCTGAATTATTATAATTTCTTAGTCCTGATGATAAAAGAGTTTATTTTTTAAATTAAAAAGTTTAAAAGGAGATTCAGAGAAAAATTGTAGGGCCATTTCAACAGAGTTTGAGATAAAAAGAAAGGAAAAGGTCCATAGTTTGGGGAAGTTCTAAATCCTAGCAGCTACCAGGAGGAAGGAGATGGAAAAGAGGAGCAGACAAAGTTACAATTAATCACAATTAATTTTGAATTAATGCCAGCAGTGTAGATCAGCAATCAGTTGTAGAAAGGAAGTAAGGTTTGAGAGAAATAGTGAGAAAACTCAATATCTGGGCAAATAGATCTGCAATTTTTGGCACTATCCAAAGCAGAGACAGAAAGGGGGAAGAACAGTAACGCTTGACATAGACCTCAAGGAATTTAAAGGGTTGTCTCTGAAATAGTCTCCACTTGTACCACAAAGAGATTTACTTGATAAAGGCAACATTTACCTTTGTCTGTAAAGATAAATATTTATAATATAGTTAGAAATTATCATGGTGAAAATGCAGAGAATAAGAAACAGTGGGGTGCTCTATACAAACTAGTATATCTGAACACAGCCCCTACACCTAAGGTTCAGAGAAAATCATGGAAGAATCAGAAAGATTTTAAGAGCCAGAGCCCCAGGTCACCCACAGACAGATAACATACCTTATGCAAGATAGGGAAAATGAACCCATATCATCTCAACAATATGGTAGCATATGGTAGCCTTATACCAAGACCAGCAGAAAGAAATACCAGTTGACGTGCCAAAATGGAAAGGGGAAATCCTACATGATTCCACTACCAAATAAAGAGCTACAAGTGGCCACTGGCTACCAAGAGAAGGAAAATCCATTTTCTTCATTGAAAAGCACCTGCATAGGATGTTTGTTTCCAAGGAGTCAGTCCTCTATATACATATATAGGAGCAATGCTAAATAGGCTCTCTCTCTCTCTCTCTCTCTCTCTCTCTCTCTCTCTCTCTCTCTCTCTCTCTCTCTCTCTCTGTGTGTGTGTGTGTGTGTGTGTGTGTGTGTGTGTGTGTGTGTGTGTGTGTGTATGTGTGTGTGTGCACGCGCACAACAGTAATAATTTTAAAAGAGACCATGGTTTGGGGAATAGAAAACATGGCAGGAGTTTAATGGATAAGAGAGATATAAAAACGATGTAGATGTGCTGCTCATTGAAGATATTCTAAACATAAATTGATGAAAATGTAAAGGCAGACAGAACTAGCAGTATGTAAGCAATTGCCTTCAGGGAGTGGCTCCTAAAGTGTAAAAGTGCAGTGTTCCATTGAGATGGTAACTGTATCTATCTCTTTAGCCTGTCTTTAGATGAACAAGCCTTCCTCAGCAGTGGTCTCCTGACCAACTGATTGACAGGCTCGGTTGGAATAATGACTAATCGTAAGTACAGTATGGAAAGCTTTAATCTATGGGGACAGATCAGAATGTCTCCACCCAGGGCAAGAGGCAGAACTCATATTCCATTCTGTAGTCTGATACCTCCTGTTTGCATATGATAAGGGGGATAGAAATCCAAAGCTGATTATGAAGAAGCGTTCCATTACCAATGGCTTCTAAGCCAACTGTCTTTTTCAGTACCTATGAGATTCTGCATACCTCATGGCTGATTTGAACCATAGTAGGTAATGCCAATCCTGAATGATCTATAACCTCATATTCTTTGCCGATAATATATGGAGTGTGCACAAATTTCAGCAGTGATTAGCAAAATGATACAAAATCTTTCAACCAATAAAACCATGCAATTAAATACATGTCAACTATAACTCATTATACTCTTATACATTATCCTTAAATAAATAATATTTATTTTATTTTCTAAAACATAAGGGGAATACAGGAGAAAAATAAATGGTGTTGCTATCTGGATTTATGAAGTTCTTTGGGATAAAATCATATTTTGGAATTTTTTAATTCATTATTCACTGATCTGTTGCTGTCTGGTAACATATGTAATAAAATTAAATCTTGCTCTCCTCCCCCTTCCACTACTATCTTATTTTTATCTATATTTCCAAATCATCATTTTTTCTTACATTTTCCTATTTACCTATTTAAGTAATACTGAGAATTATTTTCAGCTAATATTAATTAACCTACTGTTTGTTAGCACTCTCTCAGGCCAGATCGCCATCATGGAAGCGAAGAAAAGATGAGGCCATCTTGAGAGCACCAGATACCAAATTAAGTTACTTTAGGTGGATGCTGGAATTCTTCTGTTTTCAACCAAGGTTAAAATATATGGATAACTATTTTATATGGGAGTCCACAGGCTATAAAGTCGGTGTATATCTTAATCAAGAGAAATCAGGCCAGATGCTGGCACTGTCCTCAGCCAGATTGGCCCTCTGGTGGGAGTGTTACTGGTGCTCAGGTCATGGCCAAGGATTTCCAGGTTCTTGGCCTCTTATCCAAGCAGTGGAAAATAAGTGCTCACGCTGATTTGCAATGTAATCAAGGTAACTTTATTCACAGGCAAAACCGCAGTGCAATCATCAAGGGAGACAGTGTGAAGACTGACAGCAAGCCCATCTCAAGGACTCTGAGGACCTGCATTTTATAGGGTTCAAGAGAAGTTGTTTGGTAACTAAGAGGTGTAGTGAATGTGTTTCTCAGCCTTTACCAAAAGATTAGCTCATACAATCACTCCCCCTTCCCAGAACACATCTAACCTTAATCATATGGATATTCAGTTATGCATAGGCATAAGATGGTAAATAAGACAGTCTCCCCAAAACAGTACTAGGAGACACAATGCCCTAAGATGTCCCCCCTGTCTTTGAATGGAGACTGACCATGGAACGTGTACTGTGACTAACTTCAGAGAATCATATAAAATTGCATCTTACACAAGGGAATGGTAGCTGAGTGTCCCTATGGATAAACAGCTCAAAGCCTGGAGCTGGGGAATGTTTTCAGCAATGAGAATTACCAGGATCTTGACCTTACATAAATTCATTATGTAAACAGAGATAAAATGCTGGAGGCAGGAACACTTCAGGCAAGCGGTGAGAGCCATGCCCTTGAACTCTTATCCAGCAGAGGAAAAGCACCTTGCATAAATCATTACCAACCGATGATTGCTGTACTAGACAGGTCCTTGGTGTGTAAAGTCCCCAGGGTCTCACGAACCCTGGAATACATTTAGGAATGCTCCACTCAGACCAGAATGAGGAGAGACTGAAAAGAGACCATCTGGCAGGCCAGCAAAGTAAATGGGAAACAAGGCATCCCAGAAATCAGTGTTAGACCGGAAGAAGAAATACAGAGATCTCCAGAAACTGTAAATGAACCCTCCCATAAGAAGGTACAGACAGATAATGAGGAATCTCAGTCGGGTGACACTGAAAATTAAGCTGCTTTTGGCGAAAACGCTGTAGATTTCACTTCATGACAAAGGTGAAAAGAAGAGGTAGGGGGTGGTGGGAGACCCTAAAGTGGCATCACTGGGTTTTATTTTAGGGGGTCACTGAACGTACAAAGTGGAAGGTTATAGGAAGCAAAGGGAGATGTAGAGACACATCAGAGCCCTGCAGAGATTCAGTGCAAAGTGGCTTTAGGTGAGTGGGGTGGGGGTAGGGAACAAAATTTTTCAACAAAGTCTGAGATCAATTAGACATCCATAAGCACGCGTTGTACGCCCCTTGCATTTGAGAGTCGGAGCATTAATAATGCCTTATTATTCAGCTGAGCTTCCAGAGATCTATCATGACGTCAGAAACTTGGTCTTAGGTCACCGCCCTCAAGTCACAGGCACTTGGGGTCTGATTCTAAAAGCCAGGCCCTAGGCTTTGGGTTTCCTCTTCTCCCAGTCACACGCTGGTTTAAGGACACTTCAGCGTTAGCCTGCATTAGGGAACTCAGCTCAAGCACCGCGAACAGAGCAGGTGTTCTAGAATTCCATTTGGAGCTTGTGAGGGCGGTTAGCTCAGGACTTCTAAACCTTTCTGCAACGCTGCCACCTACTGTCCTACTCAAAGCAGAATTCAGTCAAAGCCACTCTCTGCTGCAGAATGGCTGGCCAGGGGGGGACAGGAAGTGGTTTTTCCTGAGCCAGGAAGAATCTGTCTGCATCTACTTGGACCTGAAGAATAAGAGTGATCTGTCTCAACTGTTCGCTAGCGCTGCCTTTAAAGTCAGACTACATTCTGAAAGAGAAAGGTCTAAAAATCGCGGTGGTTGGAACAGACATCGTACCTCATATATTCACAACACAGCAAAAATTGACCAGGCTCCTTCACTGACACACACACACACACACACAAACACACACACACACACACACACACAAAAATGAGTTCGCAGCTTGAAGTGCAGTCATTCATACAGTCTCAGAGCCAGTCAGGTACCTCACCCCACCTCCATCCACCGTCCGGAGGGACAGCCTTGTGGGGAAGCAGTTTGTCTAAGGACCAACTAAAGAATGAAGTGAGAGTTTCCCTCACTCACTGGACACGGACAGAACCAGGGGCATGAGCATGAAAGTCAGGAATAGTGTCACACAGATCCCTGCACAGCAGGATCTGCCAAACCCTCTTCACTGGCTGGAAAAGCCCACCTGAGAGTCTAACGCTGCCTTCTCAAAGAAAGATCCTTTCTACTTTAAATTTACCTAGATCTGCCTTCTGGAGAGTTCTTCCTTGTTTAACCAGCTTTGTTGCCTTAACTGGTATCTGGCACAATTTCTTTAGCTAATAATTTCTTTCATGCTATAATTCTAGATAAATCTCGGGGTTTCTGACTCATTTACTTCCAAACTGATCTACTTACCTAAAACCACAACAAGGTATTTTCCCAGAACATAAAACCGGCCTTTTCAAACCTTCATTTTTTTTTTTATTTCATTTGCTTTCTCAGTTCTTGCATATATCAGCTTCGGAGAGGAGAAAACAAAGCCAAAACACATTATTCTGATCACAGCCAGTAAGTTTTGTTATGGTGAAACTACAGCTCAAAAAAAAAAAAAAAAAAAAAAAAACCTTGCATTTCATACCTTACTTCTTGCGTTTTATGTTCCCAATGCTTTGGAATTTGCAACCCTTTGAGCATTCAAGCCTCTTGAAAATTAGCCATATAGTCTGCTTTCTTCTCTGTCTCAGAGAAGCATGCCAATACAGCCTAGTGTAGCAGAAAATATATTCACATTTCAACATTTTCAATTACCTTTACTATGGTTGCTGATCCATGAGTTTCACACACTCTCTCCAAGGATATTATAGACAATAATTATACTGAAGCATTTCCAAGACATAGCATAGCTCACAATCTAGCTTGCCAATCACTACCCAACTTCAAATTGATATCATATAAAATTCTATAGACTAATTCTTGTATTAGTCCTGATAGTCTATTCTGTAGCAGTTCTCAAATTTTAGCACAGAAATGTTTCTCTCCTCCTCGTGTAGCAAGGTAGAGCAGTCTGGCTCACCAACCAGTCATGATACTGCCAGCCAGTCTCATTTCTTTGCAACATCTTTGTACTCAGTACACAGCCTCCAAAAATTGCCACCAAAGAAGATCAGAGGTATCAGTGAAGTCATTTCGATGCTCATTTCTAATACCAATCATGTTTTTTGTTAACACAGCAGCCTTTTCTGAGTGCCTGCTAACAGTTAGGTAGTAGAAACCACGCAAGAAGGACATGGCAGGAACTCAAATTATTTCATTCCCAGATTTTGTGCTTTTGTACTCCATTAGGTGAGATAAGTGTGTGAGTAATAACACATTTTAACAACAATTGATTTCTGTGCTAAGTAAGACTGTAGTAAATACAGACAGTGTAACACAAGCAGAGGCCTCGCTGGGGGAGAATGGATGCTGTATAGCTTGGCATTTGGGCCAAGAAGACAAAGAGATGAACAGGAGGAAGAAGAATTTTAATCCTTGACTTTACAGATGGGTAGGGAAGAGTGCCACCCATAATGAATGCTGTGTCTGCCAACAGCCATCTTAGTTGAAAAGACCATGTCTTTGTTTTAGGCTATTACTGAAACTACAGTTTGCATGAGATCTTTGTGTAGAGAGGTCAAGTAGACAGTGAGAACTAAGGCAGAGTTTATTGTAGAGCAATGACATATGCCATAATGGCATAGGTGTATATATGTGTATGTGTGTATATATATATGATATAAACTAATATGACATGTATATCATATATATATATATATATATATATACATACAATACATACATATATACATGTTTTGTTTGGCTTGCACTATCACTTTAGAAGACATCTTATGGATACTCTATTCCTTCCACAAGAAAGACTTTAGCAACTGCTGTACTTTAGGATCCTGAGTACTCTACCTCCCATGACCATGTATTTATATTTATAAATTATGTTTATATATTTTATACAAATGTCTATATTTAGTCCACAGAGTGGCACTATTAGAAACTATGGAATTTTTGAGCATTAGCGCTAGAAGAGATCCTTTGATCATTTAAAGTGAACTCTCAAAAGGCACTATATGGTCTTAGCTTCTTTCTTTTTCTCTATTGAGTCCTGGTCATTAAGTGAATGATTTTATTTTATCTCATTGCCACTATTACATGCTTGATTGTTCAAGGATCAAAACAACTCTCCATAGCCTAAATCCCCAAATCTGTGAGCCAAAATAAGCCCTTGTTCTTTATAAAGTTAAAGCCTTAAATAGTTTTAGAATGAGGGTCAGATGATCCGTAGGCATTAAGAACCAAGTCATGAAGAAAGAAGCAACCACTTAAAATATCAGTAGCCACAGATAGCCCATGGTTGCAAGGCTCTGAACTCAATAGCTTTTAAATTAACTTATCAGTCCATGTAGCTCTTGCTCCAGGAAGAACTCAGTTATCACACATGCCCAGGGGTTACATAAATCATTCTTTACACCACCAACCATACTTTTACAACCTCATACTTGACCACCCATTTTGGGTTCTCACTCTTCAACCCCTTTCCATCCCACGTGTCTTTTCTTCCCTTAATGTCTAATGAATTTGCATAATGAGTGTTCTTTCTTTTGGTTCTGTGGGACTCATTCTTCATAGTCCCCGAGACCTGATCCTGGGTAACAGAAACAAGGCAATGGTTCATCCTAGAAAATGTTTACTCATTGAGGAAATAACTCCTTGCAACAGAGAGAAGTAGAGAAAACCAAAACTGATCAAAATGCAGAGCGATGAAGCTCAGTCCCAAGACACATCTGCAACGTGACATCTGCACCAAAGGCTCATAGATCATTGCTCAGAATTAATTTTAAATGAGAGCATTCTTGTTGCCAAATAATAGATTTGTGTCAAATACTGGGCCATTGAAATATCAGCGAGAGAGCCTTGCCAATTTTAACTATCACTTTGTATATCTACTATGCCCACAATGACATGACTAAAAGCCTCCTGAAAAGCATTGACTGTTTAGTGAAGACAGGATTCTGTAATAAAACAAGTCCCATGTTATAGAAGACAAGGGCACTAACTCTTCTGTTTTATTCTGGATAGTTTACTCAGTCTCCTAGGAAGCAAAGTACTGTTCTCACATTCAGCTTCACTCTAAACTTGTAGTTTTGCTTAAGAAATGAATATTTATTGTAGGTCTTTAATAGGAATCCATTAGTAGGAGTGCATTTATTTTAATTCAGCTGTTGATTACTAAAGCCTAGAAAGCTGTCTCTAAGATTCTCAGAACATTTTTTAAAATGACTCTTCATATGAATGAAAATCTTAAAACACACACACACAGAGCTGAAGGTCATCATGCAAGGAGACAAGGAGACGTCCAGGCAGCAACAATTAAGAACAGGCGTCCATTTTAATTTTTCAGGTGTGTGTTGATGAGGTGAGTTGGAACTGTTTAATTGCTAATCTTTCAAAGGAAGGAACACACCATGTTAATTAAATGCAGTGATGATAGAAAATGTGGAGGTGGATTAATCACTTCTAATGACAGAACAATTTTCCTTAAAAGTGAGTTTTACAAATAAGAGTATATTAACCCAAAGGGAACTCTGTCCTTAGAAAATGCACACACACACACACACACACACACACATACCACACACAGAGCCAGAAATCCTCCTGCTGCTTAGATTACAGTATGGTATGCTTTTCAAGTTGTTATTTTAACGGCACAATAATCACGAAAGACCAGCATCAAAATCTCACTGGAACTTAGACAAACCCAGCACCTGCTATGTGCATATAAAACCTTGACTTTGAATGAGGAATATGTGTACTCTTTACCTGTATTTATATTGTTCTATGGTCTTTTATATCAATTACAAGAAATCAAATCACTTTTCTCTGGTATCTACATAAGGTAACATATAAAACATTTTAGAGAAATAGAAATTTGAGGTTATCATTTTCTTAACTGAAAATGCATTAGAGGGAAATGCACATCTCCAGAAAGCATGTGAGTATTGATTTACAAATATAGAAGATGACCTACACAAAGTACAAGTTACAAAAACGGTATAATGAAGTCGTAAGAAGAAGATATCTGATACTGAGTAATATCTCAGGCTAAATACTGCAGAAAGGAAAGCTGCAAGTGGTCATTCTCAGCAAGCTAAACATGGAAGTAGGACACCCATAGGGGAGTGAGCAGGGACCAGGAGGCATAATTCCTATGTGGGAAAGAAGTCTTACTGTGTCCTGCTGTCACATTAAAAATCAATATTACCCATCACCAGTCCATCTCTCATACACATGGCACTTGGCATTTTAATCACAACACTCCACACCTGGCCTTCAAAACACCTGAAAGCAAAATTGTCCCCAAAATGAAAAATTGGTCAATACCATGAGAACTACTTGCCTATCACTAAAATTAAAACTGTATTTTATTTGGTACTTTTCTCCTGAACCTTAAATTTCATGAAGATATGTGATTTTTTAGATGTCAACAGCATTTATATTAATTATTTTCTCTTTATTGTTACAAAATACCTGACAAATGCTATATCAGAATAGAAGAATATATTTTGGCATAAGAGTATATTTTCCTGTCATGGCAAAGAAGTGTGCTGGTGAAAGTCACCAGAGCTATAGTAGCAGAAGCAAGAGACACCTGTCACACAGCTTGCACAGTCAGCAAGCAGATACAGATGAATATCCATACTCTACCTGCTTTCTCTCCTGTATTCAGTCAGGATTAGAGATCATGGTATGATGCTGCTAGTTAAATCTCTTCGTCACCACTCACACACAAGCCAGTTGTCTCTCCCAGGAGATTTTATGTTGTCATAAAATGCTGCTAACAATCAAGATTAACTATTACAAGTCTTGTAAACTTGACAACCAACTTTTATGACAGAGTGTTCAACCTGTGGCCTTCAAAGTAAATTTAGTTCATTCATAAAAGTTCTCCAAACAATAACAATTCTATTATTATTCAAAATCCCAACATCTCATCTGACACTCAAGAGAAATTCCTGTGAGTCGATTTATGTATATGTTACTTACATCCAATATAAAGTGGAACAGACCAAACATCCCCATTCCAAAATAGGGGATAGCCAAGAAATATTGATGCAATAAAACCACTGTCCTGGTGAAGTCAGGACCATACCTTGAAGCTCTATGTTCAGTATCTAGAAAACTGCAATGGCATCATGTGCACCAATGAGCTTAAGGAGCCCATCCTTCAGTTCTTCCGCCCTAGAAAGTACATTTACGCAGCTTTTAACTTGGGCTGGTTTTACTGTGCACTGAGAGTCCCTCAGTGGATGTGAAGTCATGATCCTGGTCTCTTCATTGTGCTGGGATCTCCATTGCAACTTGACACATCACCGCCTCTCATGGCCTCCTTGAAAGAGACCTGACCCTGCTGCGTATTTTCAGGCCTTAGCAGTTTTCACAAACCTTGATACAAACCTCTGCAGTTCCAAATCTCTTACATCTTTATGCTTCTAACAAAGGAAGTATGTGGATTATTGAAGCAAGGTCAGCTGTCACCTCAAGATGGAAGCTGCTATTTTCTAACACAACTTTAATGGCCTGTGTATGTCTTAGAAGGTGAACCTGCAAAAACAGTTTTCTGGGAGGTAGATCTTTGCACAGAATCTTTTCAGTGGCACCCTCAATGTGGAGTCTTTCTCTTCTAGTGGTCTCAATAGATAGAGCTGTTCACTGGTAGAGTATTATCCCAGGGAAAGGGGTTGCTTTTTTTAATGACAGTAATCTTTTAAAAATCTAATAGCTGCTTTGTATGGGCCAACTTTGTCTGCATCTTTAGACTTTCACAACTCTTTTTTGTTTTTAACCTACCACACATGTTCATATCACTCTGCTCTTTCTAAGTGTAGAGCTAGAAGAAGATTTAACCATGCCACATCCTAGATGTGGTGTCTTACATTTTCTTAGATAAATTACCTAGGAATGCTTTTGAATATACTCTTGCTAATATTTTCAAGACACAGGTAGAATTTAGGCAAATTGTTTTTCAGACTATAGTCCTGATGGTCTCTAGCCCAGCTAACTCAGTCTTTATTGTTCTAGGAATGCTCTTTTGTCTGGATTTTCTCTTGGCATCCTGGTTTCACTTGCTTGTTCCATAATGTACCATTAAGTTTTGTTTACAATGGTCCAAGGCATTGCTAGCTTGCGGCTCCAAATACTTTCATAGTCTTCCTGAAAATAAGTTTCATAGGCCCATGAACTTCATGGTCAATCTTACCACAGCAACATTCCTACTCCAAGACACCAGATCTCTGTACTAGTGACTACTTAGTATTTTGTCACAGTAAAATGTGTAAAGAAGGGATTCTAATAGTTTGAGAATATAATCCATTGTCATGGGAACAGTCTGGTAGTGTGGGGATAGAACCATTATTCAAGAGACAGCTTATCACATTGTGTTCGCTTTAGAAAGCAGAGATGAAGTGTGGTACACTACTCACCTTTCCCATTTTATTCAGTCTCAGGCCCCTGCCTATGGTATAGTGATACCCATATACAGAGTGGGTTTCCTTCTGCTTCAATTAAACCTCTTTGGAAAATAGCTAAAATCCCAAACATGTGTTTTCTAGATATTTCCCAATTTTGTCAATTTGGCAATCAATATTAAGCATCATAGCAACCTAAACAGTCAGCCAAAAGCAGTTGGGAATCTCTGAACTTGTTTGTAAATGGACTCTATGCTCTCACAGGAACAGCAGGTGTTCACAAACTCGACTGTTTCTGCCACTCACGCCAATGTGTGATTCCTCCACTGACACCTTCTTCTGTTAGTTCACTGCTATATGGAATAGCTGAAAGAAAAGAGAGACACTAGTACCCCCTTTCCCATCTTCTTTTTAGCATCTCTAGCAAAATAGTTAACTTGCACTAGGCAATAATAAAAGGCAAAAAGAACATCCTAAAAAGTCTCTGGTTGTTTGTGTTTAGTAGCATGGAAATCACCACTCCCATGCTTCTGAAGTATGGCTTTAAGCTTGGTGGTCTCCTGGCTGTTCTCTCTCTACCCACTCACCGGAGATGCACCCCTGTCATCTGGTGGCTCACCTGAGTCTCTCTAGAGTCTAGAATTCACTAGAATTCCAATGTTATGAGGAAATGCAAAATGTGCATGTTCCCCAGAAACTCTACACAGTGAGTCTAAATACTAGATCACAGTGGCGCAGCATGAAGTGCAGAGCCCTTTTGAAGGTGGAGCACCTCTGGAGGTCAGGCTTTCTGTCACTGCAGAGGTTTCACACTTAGGATGTAGCGCTTCGAAGAGAATTAATAATGAGACAAGGCAGAGAGTGGCAAAATTTCATTTCCATTTTTTCTTCCCAGAATCCTACATAGATCAAATATTAAACTGGCATTAGGTGAAGAAAAAACAAGCTTCTCGTGGCTCTGGATCCTTCTCCGTGAATTGAAGCACAAAGAAGAAGTTAGTGTCAATAACTTACACAAATCAGTCAGCTGTGAAACTTCCTACAGCAAGGGAAGAAGGGAGTGTCCTCAGTTTAGTAAAGAAGTGAATCAAGGAAAGGGAAGGCTTAGGTTCTTTTTTAAAGGTTTGTTTATAATGATTTCCTTCGGTTTAACATTAAATCTTATTCATATGAATGTTACTTTGTAAAGAGGATGCCTTATTTCCTGCTTTTGGTTATAACACAACTGCATAGTTTGTATGTTATTCTCTCAACGTCTACAGTTCCATCTTGTAAGGTATGATTCCTACAAGCCAGAATACAATGATTCGCTGGAAGAATTTCTACCAAACATTGGAGTTTTTCCAGTTTTCTATTTGTGCAGTAGTTTGAGAAGACAAGCTTTAGGGCAGACAAAAATTGAACCACTACAACGTTTCGAGACATTCTGGTTTAGCTTTTATTAAATGTCTGCTCTAAACTAAAAATTTCATAGGATGTTGCCCATCAGCCTATCCAGCAACCTCGACCTGAGAAAACATCACCTCCAACACCTACACAGTTGCTTTCTTTAGCATCAATCTACTTGCAGAGGAAAGACTACCTAATTAAAATCAGTCAGAATACAAACAATGTGATGTCTTACTTCTATAAAGACTGGAAATAAAATCCCCATGTATCCAGAAGTTTTATATATATATGTGTGTGTGTGTGTGTGTGTGTGTGTGTGTGTGTGTGTGTGTGTGTGTATCCTTTATAGAGTTGGCATTGCTATAATGCAAAAAAGTGCTTTTTAAAAATACAAAACAGTAAGTTTTCTGTAACACTATTACTGACTCTTCCCCATCTTTATGTTATGATACATGTCTTGTTTATGTTCAACAGTAAGATTCAAACTGAATTTGAAAGCATCTTTTTTTTTTGAACCTGGAAATTAGCTAGTAATGATCAGGTATGCTTGAGTACAAAACAGATTAGAAAAAAAGAAAACAAACACATTTCTTATAAAGAAAAAAAAGCTGGTATAAAAGTTAAAGACAAAAATCATTCTGTTCTTTTCCACAGGTACAGGAAGAACTCAATAAGTATGAATGAAATTACTTTAAAGGTTCCATGATTTTTCCTCTTTAGGCATCTGGTTAGTTACACTGGTACTTTCTAACACAGTTGGAACAAAAAGTATAGTATTTTATTTCCTTGTTTCCACCTTCAGATGTATGCCTACAAGACTTTATGTTTTCTTTGGAGATCATTGGGAGCTCTCGAAAATATACATCTAAAAAAGAAAATGTACATATACCCAATTTTAGCTAGCTATGCCAAAAATTTAAAATATAAAATCAAAATATATTCAGTGAGTAAGTAGCAATGATCTCTTTTCAGGTGGTAATCAATTTATTGCTGAAGACTCAACAGATAAAATAAGCCTAGGATGTTTGAATTCCCCCCACTTGATAAAACTTACAAATGAGAGACTCTAATTTTTTTGTTTTAAAATTAAACTTCTTACTCTTTACACATTAATTGTGGGTTTTTATATTAATTCACTGCAAAAAAGGGAGCTGTTCTGATGAGAGCTGAGAGATCTATTGAACTATGAATATGAAAATCAGAACTTAGGGAGCAGTTTATTAGTCTGATCATTCAGCAGAATAATAGTATTAAGTTCTCCCCATGGGGCTCATAGCAAAGTCAACCATAGTGTTTTGGCATACTTAACAGTAGCAGGCATGAGTTCAGTCATGTAAGCAGGCTTTACATCAGAAAGCAGTTGATTATTCCTATAACGTTTATGCCACTGCATGTGTATCAATGGGTCATTACTGTTACTGGAGGTGTTTATCCTTGGGAAAGCCTGTTTTCACATTTCCTCCCTGAAATTGTGCACAGAACTTTCCAGCATGATGAAAACTGACCTGTAGAACTGTAGCTTCCAGGTCACAGCCACTTTGATCTCTCTGTCCTATGACTCAACTATAAGGTAGTCAACATCAAAAGGATAGGAGAGCATTGAGTGCCCACTTTTACCAGGACATCTCTATCATGAACCCTAAAATCAAAGTTCAAGCATCATCATTGAAGAGAGAGTGAAATGGATATGTGCCACAAAACAGTGTACTCTAGACATGACAGGATCACTGTACACAAGAACTCACAGAAAGTATTATTATATGTACAAAACCAAGTCAGACAAAATACCAACATGTATGGAAGGCAAATTATCAAATCTAACCTCTAGCTGAAGATCTATTAGCAATATCGGCCGATAGGAATGGACAGTAATTTTACTTTGGGTATGTAGCCATTGAGAGGCTACTCAAGCTCAAATACATTGTCCTCTACTAATGTATATAGACTCATCTGGTTAAAAAAATAAAAACACATTAAGTTGGAAGGAGAAAATGGTGGGTAGGTGAGCTAGGAGAGAAAATTGAGGGAAGAAAATGGAGGGTGTATCTGATCAAAACTTACTATATTCATATATGAAATTACCAGATATTAATTTTTAAATAATTCAGTTCCACCCTTTGTAAAACTTATATAGTTGCCATGGCTACCAGGACAAAGTCCAAAATTATATTAGTTATGCTCAGAAGAATAAAATATCCATCATTTTATTACTCCAGAAAAATTTTTAAATTTAACTTGACATAATCATGTATACTTGACTTTATGTATTCATATAGAATCTAGGAGCCACAATAGATAAAATGTGATATTTGCCTTTCTTAGACTGAGCTATTTCATTCAACATTATTACTAGTTATATCATTTTATGCAAGTAACATAACTGTATTTCTCTTTATATAATAAGTGGTTGTATATAGACATCATACTTTATCCATTCCTCTGTTGATGGACACCTGGGTTGGTCCTTAAGCTTAGTTGTTGTAAATAGTATTATAACAAGCACTATTATGCAAGTATCTCTGTGATATGTTGACTTGCTGTCCTTTGAGTAGATGCCCAAGAGTGGTACTTGGGATTTTTTTTCCCATTTACTTATTCCTTTTACGTTCTGATTGCAGCCTCTCCTTTCCCCAGTTCCTCCTTATAAGGCTCCTTCTCCCATTCTCCCTTTTACTTCACCTTTGAGAAGGGGGAGGTCCCTCAAGTCACTTCAAGTCACAGCAGAACTAGGTACATCTTCTCCCACTGAGGTCAGACAAGGCAGCCAGGTTAGGGGAACAGGATCTATAGGCAGGCAAGAGAGTCTGTGTAAGCCCCTAGTCCAGTTGTTGGGGGACCTGCCAGAAGACCAAACTGTACATTTGCTACTTATATGCAGGAGGCCTAGCTCCAGCCCACGTATACTTTTTGGTTTACTGTTCAGTCTCTGGGAGCCCCAAAAGATCCATAGTAGTTGACTCTATTGGTATGCAAATCTAAAATTTCTTCCCCCACTTCTCCCACAAAGCTTCCTAAGCTCTGTCTAATGCTTGGCTCTGGGTCAGTACAGTTGTTTTTATTTTAACTTGTGTATACCTCAATTCAGCTTGTTCACCCCTGCATACACTTTCATATTTCAGCAATGAACTGGAGCAAACAGCATCTCAGAAGTAGGGCACTTGCTTTATAATATTCAAAGGGATGAAAGTCGCATGAGAACCTAGAAGAGGTGGAGGAGGAGGTGACAGCTTGGTGCGCACAAATATAATTTAATTTCATCATAACTTTGATAATCTGATTTGAATCATAAAGTTGAATGTGCATAGAAAAGCATAATATGGAATGGTGTGGCCTATGGATTCTTGACACTGTTTATCTTAAAGCAATATCTAATCATAGTTTTGTTTCTCTTTCCTTTTTGGCTTTGATCTTTGATCTATGAATCTTATTCTTGAAAATCCTCTCTTTCTTGTAAGAACTCATACCACCATTTTTTCTTTGACTTCTACATGCATACAATGCCCACCACAAAGAACTGAGACCCCAAATCTTTTAAATTCAGACTCTATTTTAATGAACCTGACCTAAGTGTCTGGGCAGCAGACAGGGTCCTGTCTGTGAAAGACAGCATGGAAATATTATACTCACACGGAATAGAATACAGGTAAAAAGGAGAAGGGAATTTGAAAAGAGAATTAAAATCATCAGTTGTTACATAGGTAAGAAAAATGAGTCATCTTGCAAACAAAATATTGGTTTTCTCCAATCCCTAGGTTTATAAGGCTCACTTAATCTAGCCCCAGGACTAGTAGTAGATTGCCAACACAGAAAAAAACTCAGTGCTGGTTTGTAGAATGAACATTATTTTGCTTGTTTATTATGGTTTCAAATTTTATGATTTTTTTTATTTTACTTGAATTTGTTTGCATTTGTGTCTCTTGTTTTATTTACTTATTTATGTTTGCTTCCTGAAGAGAGAGAGAAAGTCATAGAGCTGGAGAGGTGGGAGAGTGGGGAAGATCTGGAAAAAGATAGAGGTGGAAAAAATTGTAATCAGAATATATTGAATGGATTTTCACTATATAAAAAGATAAATTAGAAAGAGAAATTATGAATCAATAGTTTCTTTTAAAATAAAGATGAGACAGTAGAGATAATAAGGAAAACAAGAAGGTAAACACTGACTGGCATGCCTGAAGTAAGTTTGGGGTGATGGTTTGTTACACAGCAAGAGAAAACAAAGACAGATGCTTTAGGGGTTAACTTAAACCCACAACCAATATTATTAAATACATAAAATATGCTATTGATATTTCAGAAGAAAAGATGCTACAATAAATGAGAGACAATTATGTTGAAATATGAAAATCAGCTGATTGATCAATAAGAGCTATGAGTATTGATACTAAGAATAAATTAAGACTTTATAAGAAATGGGAAACTTTAATCATATGGCTCCAAAGTATATTTTTATAGAATTATAAATATATATATTGATTTAGCCATAAATTATTATGGTAATTTAGTTGTATGAGAGCAACAGAGGAAATCAATACAGTATCTTCAGCATTAACAAATCAAGAGACAGACTGTAGCTTTTTAAAATGTGTGATGTTGGTAAAACTGTGAGCTAGAGACCTTGAGGTTGGCACTCGAGAGAATATCCAGGTTGAGAGAAGGCATGAAATGAAATGGTACAAAGTTTGTGTAATTAACTAAAAAAAATGAAATAAAATAAAAAAGCAAATAAGGCTTTAGCGCATTCAGCATTAAGCACTTTGAACTTGAGCAACCACAAAGGCTGCTCACCTGATGCACCCTTTTCTTTTCTTTTCTCTTTAGAAACATTGGTGTCAGTTGGTAGTTTGAATAGGAATGGCACCCATACACTCACATAGTTGAATGCTTAGTCACCAGGAAGTGTCACTAATTAGAAGAGCTAGGAGGTGCGGGCTCTTTGATGTACAAGTTGGCTCTCTCTCTTCTGTTTATGGATCTGGAGGAAGAACTCTCAGCTCCTCCTTGTCTGCCTGTGTGCCACCATGCTCCTCTTCATGCTAAAATGGACTGAACCTCTAAAACAGTAAGCAACTCCCAAGTAAATGTTTTCTTTTATGAAAGTTGTTGTGGTCATTGTGTGTCTCCACAGCAATACGACACTGACAAGAGAGTTGGTAAACAGTCAAAACTAAAATTCAACTTATATAAACTTGCACCTAACCATATAGTACACTTAAAGTACATTTCACCGATGTTGTAGTGCTGAAATTACATATGGAGAGTGAATCTACTTTTGATGGGCATGTGGTATGATGGTGTACTCCTATACATCTCCAGTGAGCTTCTTGCTTGCCAATATCATGTGAAAAGTGAAGCTGTCAGATTCTCAGTTTGGCATATGATCAACTGTATTTGTTATTGTCTAAATTTTATAAAGTTATTAACATTTTATTTCACTGTGATAGCTGTCTCTATGCTTGGGTGGGGTTCGTCCATAGAACTATACCCCAAATCTCAAAGAACAAGATTTGCTAATGAAATAAAAGTTAAAGCTATAGCATAATAAATAAAAGGTATAGCATATCTATTATAGCGCATCTACTCTACCTAGTACATTGTGAATAGCCTGAACTCTTCAGATAAATAACCTTACAGACTTTAAAAAATGCTATTTAATACCATGCATGTAACTGAAGTCATTTATAAACTATCCTGCAATCTTAACATGAATCTGGGAATCTGTATGTCTCTTTTAGTTAGATATTCCAGTTTGGTTGAATGTAAGTTACTTTTAAAGTATTGTAATTTTTATGAGGTTTATTGCTACCGGATGTTATATCCCCCTTTTTGTTTCTAATTGTATCCTTTTGGACCTTTCTCTCTCTCTCTCTCTCTCTCTCTCTCTCTCTCTCTCTCTCTCTCTCTCTCTCTCTCTCTCTGTGTGTGTGTGTGTGTGTGTGTGTGTGTGTGGTGTGTGGGCATGTGTGTGTGTGTTTGAATAATTTGTCAATTCTGTTTATCTCTCAAAGAACCAACTTTTTCTCTCATTGGTTCTTTTTTGTAGCTCTATTTCATTAGTTTCAGTGCTGATTTGGTTATCTCTTCTCATCTATTGCTTTTTTAATTTGGTTTGTTCTTTCTTGTCTTTGCAAGGCCTTTGAGCACATCATTGTATTATGAAATTAAAATATGTTAAACTATCTGATGCAAGCACTTAGCATTAAAACCTTTTCTCTTAGAACTGTCTTCCTTGTGTCCTATAGATGTGAGTATGCTGTGGTTTTATTTGCAGTCGATTCTAGGAATTTTACTTTTTATTTCTGAATTGTTCATTGACCCAATTATTATTTGATTGTGTGGTGTTAGTCTGCATGAATTTATTTACCTTATAGATTTTTTTATTGTTGTTATCATCTAGCATTGTTCCACCATCCTCAGAAAGAATACAGGATGCTATCACATTTTTCTACATTTGTTGAGACTTGTTTCATGTCCAAATATGGGATTAATTTTGTAGAGCATTCCATGAGCTGTGAAGAAGAATGAGTATTTTTTAGTGTTTTGGCAGAATGCTCTGTAGATGTCTGTTAGGCCCTCTTGATTTATGGTATCATTTAACTCGGATGTTTCTGTGTTTAGTGTTTGTCCAGATAACCTGTCTGTAGACTATTTTAAGTCACTCACTGCTATGCTACTAGCATTAATCTGTAGTTTTTCATCTGGCATTTAAAAAAATGATATTGGGTCTACATGTGTTTGGTGATATATCATTAGGAATGTAACATCCTACTGGTTAATTGTTCTTTGATAAGTATGATGTGACCTTTCTTATCTCCCTCTGAATGATTTAGATTTGAAATCTATTTTGTCAAATATTAGAATACAAATATTAGAATAATAGCTACACCTATGTTTTCTTAGTTCTTGTTTCTTAGAATTATTTTGCCCACCTTTTACCCCAGGATAGTATATACCATTTGTGATGAAGTGTAGTTGGGTTTGTTGTTTGTTTTTGTTTTGTTTGTAGTTAGAAAAATGATAGATCATATTTTCTAATCCAGTCTATATTCTGTAACTTGTTATTAGAAAATTGAAATAGTTTATACTAAGATTTATTATTGAAAAATGTGTGTTAATTTCTGCCATTCAGTTGATTTTGTGGTATATTTTAGACCTGTGTGCTGGATAGTTTTATGTCAACTTGCAAGCTATGGCATCTGAGAAGAGGAAACATCAATTAAGAAAATGTTTCTATAAGATCTGGTTGTAAGTAAACAGGACATTTTCTTAGTGATTGATGGAGGAGACCCTAGTCTACTGTCGGTGGTGCCACTCAAGGGCTAGTAGTCCTGGGCCCTATAAGAAAGCAGGCAGAGCAAGCCAAGTGGCACAAGACAGTAAATAGCTCTCCTCCATGGCCTCTGCCTCAGCTCCTGCCTTCAAGTATCAGTGCTGTGTGAGTTCCTATCCTAATGTCCTTCAATGATAAACAGTGGTATGGAAGTATAAGTCAAATAAATCTTTTCCTCCCACGTGACTTTGGTCATGGTCACAGCAGTGATACCTATAACTAGGTCAGCCTCTTTGGTCAGCTCTCTTGGTGTTATCTATTTATTCCCTGTGAATGTTACGAATGTTTATACTTCTCTTAAGACTGAAGATTTTTTCCAATATCCTTTATATACCTGTCTTAGTAGTTATAAATTTTTAATCTGTTTTAATCCTGGAATATGTTTAGTTCTTCTCCATTGGTAATACTGTTTCTGGGTGAAATGGTTTAGGGTGACAGTTGTTACTTTGGTAACTTGGAATATGTCTTTCCAGGACCATCTAGCTTTGAAGATTGTATCATGTAATAAGGTATTATTTTTGGTGGTCTTGTCTTTATAAGGGGCCTTGTTTTTCTCTCTCAAACCTTTCAATACTGTTTCTTTATTCTATGTTTTTGATAATTTATTTTTTTAATTTAATGTAAATTACTGGTTTTGCTAAATGTATGTCTTTGTGAGGGTGACATATCTTCTGGAACTAGACTTTCAGATCATTGTAAGCTACCATATAAGTGCTAGGAATTGAACTTAGGTCCTCTGGAAGTATAGTAAGTACTCTTAAACATTGAGCAATCTCTCCAACTTCCAATCTGTGTTTCTAACATCATAACTACAAAAATATATATTGTGAGGAGATTTGTTTTGTTTTATTTTTGTTTATCTTTTTCATGAGTCTGTCTCTTTAGAGTTCTGTGGGCTTCTCATGCATAGATAGGCATGTATTTCGCTAGGTTTGGAGAATTTTTTCTCTATGATTTTATAAAAAAATAAATTTTATAACATTAGTATGGCATTGTTACTCTCCTAAGTCTTTTTTATATTGTCTTAGAGCTCCCTCATGTCCCACTCATTGCTTTTATTAAGTTTTCCTCTACTTTTATAAAGTTATCCAATTCTTACATCCCCAATAGTCTCTTTCCCACATAACCCATGCTATTGGTGTGGCTTTACACTGAGGACTCTGTGGTTAAAATTAAAGGAGGCCAGGCACAATGCCTGTCATTGGACAAGAAGGAAGAGAAGGTGGAAACCAAGTTTTAGAAAGGGGGAAGGAAGGAAGAGAGAGGCGAGATGAAGAAAGGAGAGTATGATTCTCTCTGCATGGCTTTCTATAGCTACAGGTTGTTATGAATATTTTATAAGGGATGGATTTGTACAGGATGATTTGTCTTGTCTAGATGGGAAAATTATATCATATCATTTGGCCCTGAGTTTATAGTATAGACATTTTGTGGAATGTAAAATTTGTAAAGAAAAATCTGAGATAAAGCCAATGCTAAAATAAAAGTTTCAGGACTTTTGAATTTGTTGGGATGGTTGGAGTGTGGGCAGAGTTTGCAGCTACCAGAGAGGCAGTCAGAAGAGAGACTAACCAGAGGGCAGCCACTGAAATGAATATATGTTAGTTCTATATGGCCCGCTGGTGCAGGAACTAATGTAGGAGAGACCTCATCGGTCAGAGAGTACCAGGGGACAGAGTGGCATAATTCCATGGTGGGCCAGATCATTCCTTTTAATATTTACAACAGGACTTATTGAATATTATCTCAGACTGGCTTTTCTTGACTCATTCCCATTATTTTAATATTTTATATTGACTTACTGTTTTCATTCATGTTGCTACTTTTTTTCTGTAGGAGTGTATTCATGTCTTTTTTAGTTAATTTACCATAGTTGTGATTGTCCCTTGGAGTGCTTTGTTTAGAAGTTCTTCCAGGTAATTCTCTCTCTCCAGGTCATTATTAAAGGTTAGTAATATTTAGACAATATACATTGTTGAGGATTTTGGTTTATGTGCTTGTATTTGCAAATCTGGAATTAGTTGGGTGGAAGTGTGAGCATGGGGCTGTTGGTCGAGAGACTTCTTCTCTGACAGCACCAGGAGCTGAGAACTGTGGGAATGTGGGTAGAGGCTCAGTGTCTTTCAGTTCCTTACCTGTTTTCACTGAGAGCCAAGCAGGTGGCCAAGGTTTGAAATGACAGCTTGTGTTTAGAGATTCATTCTGTCGACAGAGCCTTAGGGTCTCAGGGCACAGCAGTAATTTGGTAGGTGCTAGGGTCTGTGGATTGCTTACATGACAGTGCTGGGAACCAGGGTAGTGGAGTTTGGAATAAGTGCTTCCACGCTAGAGATAAAAATAGAGGGCAGCAGACTTTTCATCAAGTTGGTGAGGATCTAGTCTAGAAGATCTTTTCTTATTGCCAGAAGCAAGGGAGAGGGGTGGGGGTTGAGAGTGATAGGGGAGAGGAGAGGCTGTGTAAGTTAATTTTTCTCCAAAATCATTTGTTAAAAGTATGAGCACTATAACCTAAATAAGACGATTACATGGTATTTTCAGAACATACATGTTCCTATGAAGTGTGATTTTAGAGAGAGTGGAAATGTGTTTGCTCATATTTTCTCTTTATTTACAAAAACTTTGCAACTCATTAAGGTCGAAAATCTAGTCACATATTTTACAATCCTTTACTGATTTTTGGTTTTTAATATCCACTATGAAATGCCCCTCTCACTTTCTGCCACTCTCTCAAATTCATGAATCTCTGTCTTTTAATTCTTCATTATTTAATCCACCCAGGTTTAAGAATATCCTGCAAATCCATATCCTCCCATTCACCTTAGGATTGTCTTGTGTATTTTTTATTCTTGTGGACACTATTTTCTATGGTGTATATCAAATTCAACCTTTTTAGTCCTTATCTTAAGCATTTCCCTCTCTCCAAATTCCTTGCTAAGCACACAGTTCAATCTTAAGTTTCCCAAATGATTTTAGTAGAGGTTATTACAAAAGATTATTGTGTATTTGGAAAAGTATAGTGTGTTATGGAAATTGAAATAACCATTTAAGTTGGCTATTTAGTGTTTTTCCCTCTCAAATATATGCACCCTCAACATAGAAGCTCCTTTATATAGTATTTCATGCCTGATGTTTGATATTTGGTAATACCTTACATAGTTGTAGGTTGTCTAATAATATTGCTTTTTGTAAGAAAGAGTATTTAAACATTTCAAATTATAAGTAAGTGGTTTCAGATGATTATTGTCTTTGTATAAGCTGAATAAAACAGCAATAAAGTAATATTCCTATTTTAACACTTAAAAAAAAAAGTATGAGCACATCAGTATGCTAAAGTGTGCTGATTTCCAGTCTGAGTACTCTATTTTGTTTCCTTTTTCTATTCCTATATATAGTTTTGAATAAAGTTCTAATGTTTCCAGAATTTAAAATTATAAGATGCATATGGTACCCTATTAATAGGCAAAATTTTATGTTTTTAAGAAGCCATTTAAAAGTTCATTTAATTAATTAAGTTTTTATGGCCATTAAAGATCAAATGTAAATGATATATGAATACTGACACAATGGGAAACTTTAAGGCAACTTACTGTATATTTTAAAATCTTTAATTATATATATATATATATATATATATATATATATATATATCACATATATATATATATATATATATATCACAAAAGAAATTGCTAGAAATGTGAACTTATGGAAAATTACCTAATATCGAATGTAATTGTGTCTACATGACAAAAGTAGTGTGGGGGTTTGAATGAGAAATGTCACTCATAGTCTCATTCATTTGAACACCTGTTCACCAGTTGGTGAAAGCCTGTAGGGAGAGTATGTAATCTTTACCAATTTAGGGAGAACAAACTTGCTAGAGAAATTGCATTACTTGTGGGTAGACTCTTGAAGATTTCTCTCTCTCTCTCTCTCTCTCTCTCTCTCTCTCTCTCTCACTCTCTCTCTTTCTCTCTCTCTTCTAGGGTTCACAGTTTTTATTGGTTCAACAGTGAACAGCAAAGAAAGCATTAACTATCACTCTGGGGGCATTATGAAGATGTGAATGCCACCCTGTGAGAGCTCTGCTTTTGTTTCTATTGCTTTGTTTTGATTTGGTTTTGTTTTTCAGTTTTGAAACAGGGGTTCTCTACTAGTTCTAGCTGTCCTGGAACTCAGAGAGGCTACAGAGTGAGCTAGGGATGGCGGTGGCTTATGCTTTGATTTCAGCATTTGGGAGGCAGGGTCAGGTGGATCTCTAAGTTAAGGTCAGCCCAGTCTATCTAAGAAGTCTTAAGCTAGTAGTGGCTAAACAATAAGAACTTTCCTCAAATAATAAAAATAACTGTTATTGTTATCCCGATTATTTTGTAGCATAAAATAACAAATGTGAAATAAAAATTGGAAATAATCAATCTGTTTACTGTAATAAGTTAAGTAATAAAGAAGCATGAAGATAATAGCAAAATTATGAAAAACTGAATACAATATTGCTTGACCTTTGAATAAATAATAATTTGGTATGTTATATGTACAGAAACTATAATATTATAGAATTTTCTCAGCAAAGAGAAAGTATCTGATTCTTTTTTTTATTTTTATTTTTTGTAATTCAGGCAGACTCTTGCACAATAGCTTACACTGGCTCCACAGTTGTAATTCATCCACCTCAGCCTCCCAGATGCTGGAACTGTTTGCATATGTTAGTAGTGTGCCTGGATCTGATGATTTTATCCATATATATATATATATATATATATATATATATATATATATATATATTATATATATATATGTAAATAATTAAGCTTTATACAGTAAATAAACATAAAGAAAATTGTTACTCATATGAAAATTAATAACAAAAGTGCAGATAAACTGGTAGGAATAATTTCTTTTTTATTATTTTATTTATTTACAACCCAAATTTTGCCCCACACTCAGCCTCCCACCCAGAGTTCTTCCCCCATTTCCCATCCCCTTTGCCTGTAAGGGGGTTCCCCCTCCAGGTCATCCCCCTTCCTTGGGACATCAAATTTCTATAGGATTAAGTGCATCCTCTCCCACTAAGACTAGACAAGGCACTCTCCTGCTACCTATGTGCCAATCAGAAAGGTTAAGATCAAAAACTCGAGCAACACACATGTTGGTGAGAATGTGGAGAAAGGGGAGCACTCCTCCATAGATGGTGGAATTACAAAACGATTCAACCACTCTCAAAATCAATCTGGTGGTTTCTCAGAAACCTGGGAATAGTTCTACCAAAAACCCAGCTATATCACTCCTGGGAATGTACCCAAAAGGTGCTCCACCATATCACAAGGACATGTGCTCTACTATTTTCATAAAAGCTTTATTCGTAATAGCTAGAAACTGGATGCAACCAAATGACCCTCAACTGAAAAATGAATATAAAAATGTGATACAATTACACAATGGAATGCCATTCGTTTATTAAAAACAAGAACATCATGGTTTTTGCAGGTAATTGGATGGAACTAGAAAATATGCTGACTGAGGTAACCTAGACTCAAAAGGACATGCATGGTATATAAGTAGATATTAGCCAAAACATGCAGAATATCCAGGAAATAGCCCACAGAGCCAAATATGTTAATCAAGGAGGGCCCAAGTAAGCATGCTTAAATCCCACTTAGAAGGGGGAACAAAACAATTATGGGAGGCAGAGGGAGGGAGAGACCTGGGTGGGAGAGAGGAAGAGGAAGGAAAAAGAGAGGCAGGATCATGGGAAGACATGAAAGAAGCCCAGAAGCCTAGAAGAATTAATGGCAATATGCAGAATAGTAACTTTTTAATGTTCAAACTGAAATGCAAACTTAGGTCATCTGTAAGTATATGTAATTATTTTTTATAAAGACTACATGATGTTCACATATGTATACCCACAAATGACATATACTTTTTATCATTACTACTAATCATTGATTGAATATGTCCATTCTTGTAATATACTACAGCACCCAATTTTATAACAGCTCTTTTCAAAAAGGTAAACTACTTGAGAAAAACAAGGAAGCCGTGTATTAAAACATACATGAGGACAAACTTTACCTTATAATGGAAAACCACTCAACTAAAATTGTTTTTGAAGTCTGTCAAAATAATCATCTAGGGATAAAAGATGGCTCAGTATGTACTGACTCTGAGCACTGAACCTGATATCCAGAGTTCAATCCCTGGAGACCACACTTAGAAAATGTTAGCAAACATTAGGTTTGTGATTATGAGTGATTTTTTTTAACTTTCAATTTTCTGATTTTTTAAAAAAATATGCCTGGTGGGAGAATGGTTTTGTTTCTGTAATTAAGAGTAAAAAATGTTTACTTGATCTTTTAAAATTGTTAAATACATTTAACAGCAGAGTCTTAGATGACAGAATAAAATGAAATTCACTGTTCATAAATAGTACCAACAAAGGAAAAGGTGTGAAGTGACTGTTAAAGGTGTGGCTCTAACTGGGGTGATGGCTCAGCATTTCTGAGCACTTACTGTTCTTCAGATGAACTGAGCTCAATCCCTAGCACCCATTTCAAATAGCTCATTGCAGGCTATAACTTCAGCTCCAAGGGATCTGATTCCCTTATCTGGATTTGCATGCACATGCACATACACACATATTTCAAAACACAATAAAAGCCATTTAAAAGTGTAGCGTTATAGAAAATATGTGCTGAGCCAGCAGAAAGACAAGAACAAGAATATAATGAAATAGCATTAAATAAGACAGCATTCTTGGAGTCCAAAAATTATGTTTAAAAGAATCAAGATAATTTCTTTAAAAAAATGTTCCAGTTACAAAAAAAAAAAAAAAGGTTTTCACATTCTAGAGAGAAAAAAGACAAGTAATAGATATTTACCAGACACATATCATGAAGGAAATCATAACTTTATAAAAATTATAATTATATATATATATAACATTTACAATGTTAAAATGAATTTAGAAACAAAACAAATACTCAAACTAAGAAAATATTTTTTAAATATTAGGAAATAGTCATTTTCTATTTTAGATTTTCATATTAATTAATTCTGTTGTATGTATATCACCATGTTCCCATTTATTTAACAGGCTTCAGTCAGGGCCCTTTGGTTAAAAAGTGAGGAAATGTTGTTGTTTTTATTGTTGTTGTTGTTGTTTTTCCTAAGAAAAGTTTTTTACTGCTGTGGTGTTTTGAATAAAATTGGCACCTATGCACTCATATATTCAAATGTTGAGTCACTAGAGAGTGGGGCTGTTTGAAAGGATAATATATGCACAATTATAATGATTGATCTATTTTATCTACTAAATGAATTGTTGATTTTATCCAAAAATCAATTCTCAGAGAAATACCCAGAATATAGTGTTCAAATATCTAAGCATTTTGGATGATTCAAGTCAACATTTAAAATGCCCATCACACATGACTCTTTGTTTATATATCCCGTTTTGTGTCTCTTGTCCAAATCTCTCATCCTTCTGAGGTTATGAGTCATTGGATCAGGGCCTACTATACTTCAATTTTACTCAGTCTCATGTGGATCACATCTACTCAAACTTAGTTTCCCAATAAGGTCATATTCACAAGCATAATGGTTAGAACTTAACTATTTATGGGAGAGGATGTAATTCGACCCAAAACAGGTATTTGTGTTGAGAGTCATTGTGATTCCCAGAAGAACATTATCACAGGACAGTAGTGGTTTGCTAAAATCGTTTTAAAACTTTTTGGAACATAAGAGAAAGAAGTAACTTATGCCACAGCCCTCCCACCCCCTTTTTTGGTGGAATAGCACCCATGTCTAACAATTTTGGAAGATATTAGAGTGAATTTAGTCCACTCAAAGTACTCAAAGAACTAGAGGAAAACAGAATCAAAGAGATGAAGGAATGGAAGAAGGAATTTAAAACAGAAATGGACACAATAAAGAAAACACTAAAAGAGACAACCCTAGAGGTAGATAACCTAAAAAAGAAATCAGGAGTCACAGATGCAAGCAATTCCAACAGACTACAAGAGATGGAAAAGAGAATCTCAGGGGCAGAAGACAACATTGAAAACAGAGACAAAACAGTCAGAGAAGATTCAAAAACTAAAAAGCTTAACCCAAAATGTCCAGGAGATCCAGGACACAATGAGAAGACCAAACCTAAGGATAATAGGAATAGAAGAGGGCAAAGAATATCAACTAAGAGGCACAGTAAATATCTTCAACAAAATCGTAGAAGAAAGCTTCCCTACCCTTAAAAATGAGATGACTGTGAGCATAAAAGAAGCCTACAGAACTCCAAATAGGTTGGACCAGAAAAGAAATTCCTCCCAACACATAATAGTCCTAACACAAAAATCTGTAGTTTCTATAATATTTTCTATAATATTGTCATTGTAGCCTCCAGCCTAGTAAGTAGTTTCCATTTTCTGATAAAGCCAAAGTAGATGGCTGAGGACAAAATAGCCAGTAGCCATTGCTTGCATGGTATGACATGGGGAAACTGCTTCGGAAATTCATTTGGCAGTTTCCTATAAAACTAAAACATAACATCTTCTCATATCCGGTAGCCTACTTCTTTATCTATACAAAAGAAATTAGGAACATCTGTTCTCTGCTTGACGCATACAGGAACACTCATAACTCTACATACCAGAAGGAACTCACATTCCCACTAGTCAGAAACCAATAAATACTCAGCCAGACACTCATAGAGTAGAAAGCTTCTCAGCAATAAGAAAGAACCAGAGCCATGGCCACAGCAAGGATACACTTCAGAAACAGAATGTGCAGAATGTGGAAGAAACAGAAAGCAATGCCCACTTACATCTGAAATTCAAGATCAGCAGTAATGAAAAATGACAGAAAACATGTATCCGTTGTTATTCCTTAGGGCAGCTGTCAACTAAGAAGACTGCCAGACCACTTTCTGCTGTAGTAGAGATATTTCCTACTTGCATTTACAATGCCTATGTACATGTGTTTAAGTATAAATGTATTAGAATGTGCACTAAAGACAAGTCTAGATGCAGGCTTGGAAAGGAAACTCAAGAATGTAATGTACTGAATATCTATTGAATCTATTATCTTAAGAAATAATAATGGTTGGCAAAGTATTGAAAAAATGTTTGTCATTATTAGTCTTCAGGAAAACACAAATAGAAACTAGTGTAAGACATCCCATTGAAGAGTAAAAGGTTGTCAAAGAACACTGATTCCTTGCCCTAGGGATTTCCTCTGCCGCTCCCAGGAAATCCCACTTTCTTGAGATTTGAGTTCCCAAAATACCACAGAAGGTCCAGATGACCTCTGTGGAATGTTCCAACGCCCTAGGTGTGCCTGGGGGTGTACTGATAAAAAAAATGTATGATTCTTCCCCTTATGAATTTCCTCATTCCCCCTGTCCTCCCCCTCCTTTGTGATTTTTGCCTTTATAAGCCTGTTACAAGTTCAGGCCGGGGTCGAACTCCTCTACCCCTGCGTGGTGTATGAGTCTCGACCCCAGCATGCTGGTCTGAGATCTCACTCTTTCACTTTCAATAAACTTCCTCATGCGATTGCAGCAAGTCTGGTCTCGGTGCCTCGCTGGGTGCGCGCCTCTCCTGAGATTTGAGTGAGGGTCTCCCTTCGGAGGTCTTTCATTTGGGGGCTCGTCCGGGATTTGCGCGACCACCCAGGGGCCCTAGACCTACTTGGAGGTAAGGATTTTCTTTCCTTTCTTTCTTTGTTGTCCTGTTGTGACTCTGTGTTTGTGGATTGTCCAGATTGTGATTCTGTGTTTGTGATTTGTTCAGAGGTCTGGTGCGATCGCAGTTCGGTATTCGCAAACGCTCTAACCGAGTCTGCTCTTCCAAGGGAGGAGTGGAGTGGACGGGGATAGACGTGTCCAGGGTCCACCGTTTGCTCGCCCTGGGAGACGTCCCAGGAGGACAGGGGGAGGACCAGGGACGCCTGGTGGACCCCCACGGGAAAAGTCGGGAGATCAGTTTTTCTCCTTGACGATCTGTGTCAGAGGGCCAATTGTGGGCCATCTGGCTCTTTTCGAGATTTCAGGTCGACTCGAGGTCGGCGACTGACTTTGTCTCTCTGTTTTGTAGTATCTGTGAGTGTTTTGTGTGTGTGTGTCAGAACTAGAAATGGGCCAGACTGTGACAACCCCACTAACACTGACTTTGAACCATTGGACGGACGTTAAGACAAGGGCCCATAATCTTTCTGTTGAAGTCAGGAAAGGACCGTGGCAAACTTTCTGCTCCTCCGAATGGCCAAGTTTTGGCGTAGGATGGCCTTCGGAGGGAACTTTTCATCTATCTCTTATCTCCGCTGTTAAGCGAATTGTTTTTCAGGCTTCAGGGGGACACCCCAATCAGGTTCCATACATCATCGTGTGGGAGGACCTGGTCCAAAACCCGACATCCTGTGTGAGACCCTGGACAGCGGGGGCAGAAACGGCAACGGTGGCCGTGGCCTCGAACAAGCTGGCACCTGCTCCATCGGCCCCCACGCAGATCTATCCTGAAATTGATGATGGTTTTCTTCTCCTCGACAACCCTCCACCCCCATACCCTCAACCGGCTTCTCATGCAAGTCCCCCACAGGCGCCGACTCCCACTGACTCCCAGACGGCCTCTGAAACAGGACCAGCGGCCGGGACCCGAAGCCCCTGGGTTCGAAGCCCAGGGGGAGATGGCGCGGGGCTTGGCTCTGCTATTGCCCTACCATTACAGGCTTATGGACCCGCCCCAGCTCCGGGAGAACTAGTCCCTCTACAGTATTGGCCGTTTTCATCAGCCGATATGTATAACTGGAAAACTAACCACCCCTCTTTTTCAGAGGACCCCTCGGGCCTGACGGGACTCCTTGAGTCCCTGATGTTTTCTCATCAGCCCACTTGGGACAACTACCAGCAGCTTTTGCAGGTCCTCTTTACTACGGAAGAGAGGGAGAGGATCCTCCTGGAAGCTAGAAAAAATGTTCCAGGACCAGATGGGACCCCCACCAATCTCCCTAATCTTATAGATGCAGTTTTTCCCTTGATCCGCCCTGACTAGGATTACAACTCTGCAGAAGGTAAGGAGCGTCTCAAGGTCTACCGCCGGGCTCTAGTGGCAGGTCTCAAGGGAGCCGCAAGGCGACCCACGAATTTGGCTAAGGTAAGAGAGGTTCTTCAGGGACCTGTTGAACCGCCGTCTGTGTTTCTTGACAGGGGTTATACCTTGACCCAACCTCTGAGGGTCAGCAGGCAGAGGTGGCTATGGCCTTTATACAGCAGTCAGCATCAGATATTAAGAGAAAGTTACAATGGCTAGAAGGGTTCCAAAACTATACCTTGCAGGATTTGGTGAAGGAATCAGAGAAAGTGTTTCATAAGGAGGAGACTGAGGAAGAGAAGCGAGAAAGAGAGAAGCAGAAGGCAGAGGAAAGAGAGGACCGGAGGGTAGTAGACAAAAAAGGAATTTGTAGGATTTTGGCCACAGTAGTGAAGGGCCAGGGAGTTAGGAATCAAGTCTGGCACTAGGAGGGAGCCTCTTGGCAAAGGTCAATGTGCTTACTACAAAGAAGAAGGCCACTGAGACAAAAATTGCCCCAACAAGAAAAAAAGGGGACACCAGCAACAGAAGCCCCGGACATGTGGCTCCAAAGTTATAAATATTTATGGACTACCCGAAGATCTGTGGATCTCGGAGTGGGCCGGGTATCCCACTTATTCATTGTAATGCCAGACTGTCCCTGCACCCTGTTGGGGAGAGACCTCCTGACTAAGATGGGGCACAGATTCACTTCCACTCTGATGGACCACAGGTTAGAGGTCCAGAAGGGGAGCCTGTGCAGGTTCTAACCATCCAGTTGGAGGACGAGTACCAACTCTAAACAGCCTGCCTCAGATCAGACGGACTGGTGGCTGCAGGCATATCCACAGGCCTGGGCGGAGACTTCAGGAATGAGGAAGGCTAAGAACCAGCCCCTGCCCATATGGAGCTGAAAGTACAGGCTAGTGGTGCGTTAGTACCCCATATCAAAGGAGGCATGAGACGGGATCAAGACACTCATCATTCAGTTACTCCAACAACTTCGTATGTGTCCATCATCCTGAGGTGTGCCTCTCCTACTGGTGCGGAAACATGGAACCAACGACTGCTGGACAGTTCAAGATCTCTGAGAGGTAAACAAATTGGTGGCAGAACTCCACCTCACAGTACTTAACCCCTATAACCTGTTGAGCTCATTGCCCTATCCAGGACCTGGTGTACAGCACTGGACTTGAAGAAAATGCATCAATGGACTCATCTAGAGGTAGACAAACTTGTAAAGACTGTCTTGAGGTCAAATTCTTTTGTGCCAGATTTGACTAGATAACTGTGTGCCATGTTAGAAAGCAAATGTATGTAGAAGGCTGGGAGGAGAGAAGATAGACCTGAGGTTTACTGAGAAGTGGATTTTACAGAACTGAGCCAAGAAGATATAGATATATAAGTATCTATTAGTCTTTATAGATACATTTTCTGGGTGGGTAAAAGCCTCCCCACAAAGAGAAAAATGGCAGCAGCGGTCATAGCTAAGAAGATTCCAGAAGAGATCTTCCCTAGGTTTGGCACCCCTAAGGTAATTGGATCAGACAATGGGCCATCTGTGTTGCCCAGGTAAGTTAGATATTAGCTTGTTTATTGGGGACTAATTGGAAATTACATTGTGCTTACAGACCCCAGAGCTCAGGACAGGTAGAAAAAATGAATAGAACTCTAAAAGAGACCCTTACTAAATTAGCTATTGAGACCGGCAGTAAAGACTGGGTGACCCTCCTCCCCTTTGCACTTCTTAGAGTCCGAAACTCGCCGGGGCGTTTCGGCCTTACCCCTTATGAAATCCTACATGGGGGACTGCCCCCCTTAACGGAGTCATGCGGGATATTGGATCCTGGCACTAACTCCCCCTCCTCCTCTGCTCTATTTGCCCACTTAAAGGCCTTAGAAGTTATTAACACACAGATCTAGAGTCAAATAAAAGAAGCCTACACTCCAGGAACCACCGCGGTGCCCCACAGGTTCCAGGTCGGAGACTCAGTCCTGGTCAGACGACATCGCGCTGGCATGCTTGAGCCCCGGTGGAAGGGACACTACCTGGTGCTGTTGACTACCCCCTTGGCAGTCAAGGTCAACAGGATTGCTGCTTGGGTACAGTGGCTGCTGGTGACAATTCTCTTAAGCTGTGCCTTCGTCGTAGCCCCAACCTTGGTTAATAACCCTCATTCCCTTCAAAAATTAACCTGGGAAGTGCTTAATGAAGTGGGCGACGTCGTGTGGTCAACTACCGCAGTGCACCCCCCTTGGACTTGGTGGCCTGATCTTGCACCCGATGTCTGTAAGTTAGCAGCCGGCTCTATGGCCTGGGATCTTTCCAGTTATACCAATTTAGAAAAGCCACCCCCAGAAGAACAGTGTGTCCCTCATGGCATAGGGATCACATTGGGGTGTTCAGGACAGTTTTACCGAGCCAACCTTCAGGCAGCAGACTTCTATGTCTGCCCCGGACAGGGACACACCAGGGAAATGAAGAGAGGGGCCTCAGACTATTTTTGTAGTAAATGGGGATGTGAGACCACGGGAGAAGCCTACTGGAACCCTTCCTCCACTTGGGATCTAATTATAGTTAAAAAGGGTCATAGGCCAGGGGAGCTAGAGAAAGGGGAAAGAGATCCATCCAAATACCTGGCTTATAGGACTGGGTGTGCCTCTGAAAGCTCCGCTAGCCCTCAGGGACCGTGCAAAGACAGTTATTGTAACCCTCTAAATATCAGCTTCACCCCACAGGGAAAACAAGATCGTCAGTGGGTAAGAGGAAACCGTTGAGGATGGAGAGTCTATACTGGCAGAGGGGACCCTAGATTCATTTTTTGTTATTAAGATAAAGATAGAGAGTCCACCCACATGACCCGTAGGCCCCAATTTGGTGCTTGATAACCCTGCACCCAGGCCTGAGAGTCCTCCTTGTCTCACTCTGTCACCAAAGGAGGACTCGTATCCCCTTGTGACCACACCCTCCTATCTCCCTATGAGAACTGAGGACCGCCTGTTCAATCTGCTTGATAGTGCATTTGTTGTTTTAAACTGCCGCTACTTTGACCTTAGCTGTCTTGTTAGGACTTGGAGTGGCAGCAGGAATTGGAACAGGAGCAGCTGCCCTCATCCAACAACCTTACTACTATAATGAACTCAGAGCAGCTATGGATGCGGACCTGGGAGCATTAGAACAGTCCATAACCAAACTAGAAGAGTCATTGACTTCATTATCAGAGGTAGTGCTACAGAACAGGAGGGGATTAGATCTGCTTTTTCTAAAGGAAGGAGGGCTCTGTGCTGCCCTAAAAGAAGAATGTTGCTTTTACGTAGATCATTCTGGTGTCATAAGAGATTCTATGGCAAAGCTTAGAGAAAGACTAGAAAACAGAAAAAAAGAAAGAGAAACATACCAAGGATGGTATGAAAATTGGTTTAACTGGTCACCCTGGTTCTCTACGCTAGTCTCTGCTTTGGTCGGGCCTTTACTCATTTTAATGCTAATCCTAACCTTTGGGCCATGCATCCTCAATAGACTGGTGACTTTTATAAAAGAAAGGGTGAGTGCTGTACAGGTAATGGTCCTAAGACAACAATACCAGATATTACAAGAAGCTGAGGGATCGCTCTAATCTTATGAATTTCCTCATTCCCCCTGTCCTCCCCCTCCTTTGTGATTTTTGCCTTTATAAGCCTGTTACAAGTTCAGGCCGGGGTCGAACTCCTCTACCCCTGCGTGGTGTATGAGTCTCGACCCCAGCATGCTGGTCTGAGATCTCACTCTTTCACTTTCAATAAACTTCCTCATGCGATTGCAGCAAGTCTGGTCTCGGTGCCTCGCTGGGTGCGCGCCTCTCCTGAGATTTGAGTGAGGGTCTCCCTTCGGAGGTCTTTCACCATCACTAAAATTAAAATGGCTATTTCAAAAAATATGCTGTAAAATATGTCAAGAAAAAAATTAAAACACTGTTGCTATGAATATAAATTAGTGTTGTCACTATAGAGTAATGACTAAAGACAGAAGAGAATGTAGCTGGTCCCCACAAAAAGAATAAATAAAATTATATCAGACCCTCAGATCAGCGGAGCTGACTGGAAAGGGGTGGGGGGAGAGTATCAGATCCTGAACAAGGATCAGACCTCCCATATTTGCTAAGAAACTATTCTACCTACTGAGTTGAATTCAAGTTGTGCAGTGTGTTCCAAGTTTCCAGGTTTTGTGAGCCCTCACTCACACTGGAGTGAGCTCTTAGTGATTAACCTGTCTTCAGTCATTTCTGCTCCTATGAATAAGCCTTCACTCTTAATCCTCTAATAGCCCCAACAAAACTCATCTGTTCAAAAAGCATAGAAATAATCAGTATGACAGCCAAAACTAAAACAAACTGTATAAAAAGCTTAAGCCAATAAATATGAAACAACAAAACAACAAACAAATCTTAGGATTACTGTATGATTCAGCAACCAATTCGTTGGGTTTTTTAAGATTTATTTATTTTATGTATATAACTATACTATAACTGACTTCAGACACAGCAGAATCTGGCATCAGACACATTACAGGTGGATGTAAGCCACCAAGTGGTTGATAGAAATTGAACTTGGGATGTCTGGAAGAGAAGCCAGTATTCTTTTTGTTTTCTTTTTTATTTCGGTTTTTTTTTTTTTTTTTTTTAGATGTTCTTTGTATTTACATTTCAAGCATTATCCCCTTTCCGCCAATCCCATCTCCCCAAGGTGCTCCCTCTCTCAACCAACCTCTGCAACTTCAGAACCTTTTCTCCAATCCCTGCTCCTCTCTTTTTTCCATCACTAACTGCCATGAGTGTTTTGTTCTCCATTTTAAAAACTGAGGCACCCACATTCTGGCCTTCCTTCTCTTTGAGCTTCATAATTTCTGTGAATTGTTTCTTGGGTATTCAGAGTTTTCTGTGGCTAGTATCAGTTGATCGGTGAGTGCATATCATTAGTGTTCATTTGTGACTGGGTTACCTCACTCAGGATGATAGCTTCAAGTTCAATCCATTTGACTAGAAATTTCAGAAAGACATTGTTTCTAATAGCTGAGTAGTACTTCATTGTCTAAACGTACCACAACTTCCTTATCCTCTGTTGAAAGACATCTGGGTTCTTTCCAGCTTCTGGATATTATAAATAAGGCTACTATAAATGTGGTAGAATATGTGTCCTTGTTAGATGTTGGAGCTTCTTTGGGTACATGCCCAGGAGTGGTATAGCAGTGTTCTTAGGTAGTACTATATCCAATTTTCTCTGAGGAGCCACCAGACTGATTTCCAGAGTGGTTGTACCAGTTTACAATCCCACCAACAGTGGAGGAGTGTTGCTCCTTCTTCACATCCTCTCCAGCATCTTCTGTCACCTGAGTTTTTGATCGTAGCTATTCTGACCGATGTGAGGTGGAGTCTCAGGGTTGTTTGGATTTGCATTTCCATGATAACTAAGGATGTTGAACATGTCTTTAGGTGCTTCTCAGCCATTTGATATTCCTCAGTTGATTAATATGTTGTTAGTTCTGTACCCCATTTTTTGAATAGGATTATTTGATTCTCTAGAGTCTGACTTCCTGAGTTCTTTGTAAATATTGAATAGTCACACTCTATTAGATGTAAGATTGCTAAAAATCTTTCCCAACCTGTTGCTTGCAGTTTTGTCCTTTTCTTTTTTCTTTTCCTTTTTTTTTTAATGCCTTACAAGGACAACACTTAATCAGGGCTGGCTTACAGGTTTAAGGTTCAATCCATTATGATCAAGGCAAGAGCATGGCAGCATCAAAATAGGCATGGTTCAGGAGAAACTAAGAGTTCTACATCTTCATCCAAAGGAAGACAGGAACATTCTGAGCATCCTCAGGCATCTAGCAATGTCTCCAAGCCAATCCCCATAGTGACATACTTCCTGCAACAAGGTCATACCTTTCAATAGTGCTACTCCCTGGGCCAAGTGTATGCAAACCATCACATTCCACTTCGTGGCCCCCATCGGTTTTTTCAAACACAGGAGTCTGTGGGGGCCATACCTAAACATGGCATAATAAAAAGTACATTTAGTCCAACTTCCAAAGTCCCCACAATCTATATATATAAAAGTCCAAAGTTGAAGGTCTCTTTTGAGATACTTCCAAACAACCACATAACTGCAATCCCCAAAGCATGGCAGGAAACCAGCTGGGCAAACTTCAAACTATGTATCTCTACATCTGATGTCAAAGCAGTCTTCAGGTCTCCAACACCTTTTTCATCTTTGTTGACTGGAACAAGCTTCTTTCTCCTGGACTGGTTCTACTCCCTGTTAGCAGCTTTCCTCAGCAGACAGCTTATGGCTCTGGTATCTCACACATCTTGTGGTCTCCAAGGCAACTTCAATGTTACAGCTTCTGGTTTCAGTGTCTGGGATCCACACATGATCTTCTGGGCTCCTCCAAAGGGCTGGCATCACTTCTCTAGCTACACCCTTTGTAGCACTCTAAGGTCAGGTTGATCCTTTGCCACTGCTGTTCTTAGTGATCATCCCATGGTACTGGCATCTCAAATATGCTGGGTTATTCCTACACAATTAGGCTTTACCAATAGCCTTTCATAGGTTCTATTCATGGTGCCAAACCCCTACTCCTTTGCATGACACCTTCATTCCTGGGTTGTCAACTGCAACTTGGGACTGCATCTTCACCAATGGCCTTCCATGGCCTCTCACAGCTATTGTTCATGATGTCTGCATTCCTTCAATACCAGTACCATCTGTGTGACTCTTTCACATTACCAAGTACAGCTGCAGCACAAGGTCCAGCCTTAGCTATCTCTGGAACACAGCTTCTTTGTGCACCCAAAAAACACTACCCAGTGTAGGGAGCCGTTTGTGCTGCACCCAAACATGGTGCCGGGTACCCGCCGAGAACTCAGCAAACAGAGCTGTTGCCCAGCCAAGAGACTTAATGTGCATGCACCACATAAGTCACAGCCCACCCCCGGGGCACGTGATTGAGCTACAGGAGGATGCACCAATCAGGTAGAAAGACAAGTCTCCTAGGTATGTATAGCAGTGCATTTTCTCCCCCACGTGAAGAGAAGAGGAAGACAGTGGGGAGATTGCAGGAGAGACCACATGGAGGGATGGCGGAGAGATACCACGTGGAGAGAAGCCCGATAGGAGAGGTTGCGGGAGATCCCACGTGGAGAGAGACTCGGTAATAGTGATTGCGGGAGGTCCCACGTGGACAGAGACTGGACAGAGAGAACGCTCGTGGGGGACTGCGTGTGAGAGGTCGGCTAGACAGTAGAACCCAGTAGGGGGTCCCTGGCTGAGAGAGAAGTTTCCTGCCCAAGAAGCCCCCTGCTCAAAGTGCTGTTCAATAAAGGTTATCCACAGAAGAGTTTGTTTTGTTGCACGCCTGTTCCTAGCGGCGGAAAGCGTGGGCGTGTGACAACCCAGATTTTACCTTAGTGATGCTGATCTCTTCTTAGTCACTGCTGATTTCTTAGCTCCAGCTAACCAGCATCAATTTTCCCAGTAGTTTCATTCTCCTCTTGAATATAAAGCCAGAGACACATGGCAAAAGCTGCTAAATTCTGCTGCTTGAAGAGGCTGAAACACGCCCTCCTTGTTCAATTACATTATCACTAGCTTCCTCTTTTCTAACTCTTTCACTTCCTAAATTTGGCTGTCCTGGATCTTTCTCTGTAGATTGACCTTGAATTTAGAGATTTGTATGCCTCCTGATTCCTGGGATTAAAGGTGTGTACCACCAAACATGGATTTAAGCTAAAAAAAAAAAAAAAAAAAAAAAAAAAAAAAAAAAAAAAAAAAAAAAACTGGTTCTGTCCCAGGCTGGCCTTGAACTCAGAGATCTGTTTGTCTTTGCCTCCAGGGATTAAAGGTTTGCACTAAGTTGCCTGGAGCTAATTTAGCTAGGTGGGATCTTGCCCCAAGGTCATTACTCCCTTAATTCAATTTAATATTCTTGACACAGAATTCAGCTCCGTTTCACTTCCAGGTGTCCCTTTAATACTAGAACCATATATTATTCTTCCTTTCTCAACTTGCTCCTTTTCATTAAAATGCTCATCATAAGAGTGAACTTTAGTACACAACAGAATTTACACAAAGCTGTTTTGAGAATTACTATTTAAAACCAACTAATTGAAATATCTTCACCTTAACCTCAGGCAGACTTTTTAGACAAGAGCAAGAAGCAGCCACATTATTCACCAAATTACTACAAAAAAAAAAGTTTCTAGATCACATACTAAAATTCTCCACTGAAACCCCTTGGGCCAAGTCTGCAGACTTCAAATCACTGTCAATAACAAAATCTCCCATAGTCCTACTAGGATAGCCCAATGAGCTTCACTTAAAGCCTTCAAAGGCTTTTAAATCCAAAGTCCTAAAATCCACATTCTTCCAAACAAAAAGCACAGTCAGGCCTATCATAGCAACACCCCAGTCCCTGGTACCAATTTCTGTCTTAGAATTTTACTGATGTGAACAGAGACCATGACCATGGTAAGTCTTATAAAGACAACATTTAATCAGAGCTGGCTTACAGGTTCAGAGGTTCAGTCCATTATCATCAAGGTGGGAGCATGGCAGCATCAGGCAGGCTTGGTGCAGGAGGAGCTGAGAGTTCTACATCTTCATCCAAAAACAGACAGGAGCATACCCCAGTCTTGTCCCTTTACAGTGTCCTTTGTCTTACAAAATCTTTGCAATTTCATGGGTCCCATTTGTTGATTCTTGATCTTAGAGAATAAGCCATTGTTGTTCTGTTCAGGAAATTTTCCCCTGTAACTATCTGTTCTAAGCTCTTCCCCACTTTGTCTTCTATTAGTTTCAGTTAACCTGGTTTTATGTGGAGGTCTTTGATCCAATTAGACTTGAACTTTGTACAAGAAAGGATCAATTTGCATTCTTCTGCATGCTGACTGCCTTATGAACCAGCACCATTTGTTGAAATGGCTGTCATTTTTTCATTGAATGCTTTTAGCTTCTTTGTCAAAGATCAAGTGACCACAAGTGTGTGAATAAATTTCTAGGTGTTCAATTCTATTCCATTGATCTACCTACCTGTCTCTGTACCAATACTGTGCAGTTTTTATCACATTTGATCTGTAATACAGCTTGAGGTCAGGGATGGTAATTCCCCTGGAAGTGTTTTTATTGTTGAGAATAGTTCTTGCTTTCCTGGGGTTTTTTTTATTCCAAAGAAATTTAAAAAATGCTCTTTTTGATCTCTAAGACACTGAGTCACCAACCAAGCAACATACACCAGCTAATATGACACCTTCAACACATATACAACAGAGGACTACCTGGTCAGAGTTCAGTCAGAGAAGATGCATGTAAACCTCAAGACAATGGAGGCTTCAGGAAGTTGAGAGATCTGGTGGGGTCATTGGAGTAGGTGTGGTGAGGTCACCTTGGTGGAGGCAGAAGGGGTAAGGAGGTATAGGGTGTGAAACAGTAGGAGGATGGACCATGAGGGGAATAAAATCTGGAATGTAAACATTAAAAATAAAAATATAAAATAAAAAATGTTCTTGTTTTTATTTTTTTTAAATGACTTATTTTACAAAACAAAGATAAGTGTACAGATTTTAAACATTTTTTGCTTAAAATTATACATTTTTGTCAGTACTGTTTTTTCAGACATTAAAATAATTTTTACATAAAACCATGTAAATATATTTTTTTAGTTAGTACTTGATTTTTTTCAAGGGCTTGACAGTATGCATTGAAAACCTAATAGTTACAATAAGCGTAAAGTACATGCAAAACAAAACGCAACATGGAAATAGTCAAAGTCTTCTTGTTTTGTAAATATATGTATATTTTTTTGTTTTCTTTATTTCTTGGACTTCATACAGTCTGTGAGTTGTTTCTGGGGGAGTGCAAGCCTCTGGGGTTAGCATCCCACTATCAGTGACTGCATATTATGTCTGTTCTTTTGTGACTGGGTTATCTCACTCAGGATGATATTCTCTAGATGCAGCCATTTTCTTAAGAATTTGGTTAAGTCATTGTTTCTGGTGGCTGAGTAGTATTCCATTGTGTATATGTACCACAATTTTTGTATCCATTCGTCTTCTGAAGGACATCTGGGTTCCTTCCAGCTTCTGGCTATTATAAATAGAGCCGCTATGAACATTGTGGTGCATATATCTTTGTTGTGTATTAAAGTGTCTCTGGGGTATATGCCCAGAAGTGGAATAGCTGGGTCTTCAGGTAGTATTATGTCCAAATTTCTGAGGTATCTCCAGACTGATTTCCAGAGTGGTTCTCAGTTGAGGAACACCGAATGGCCGAGAAACATCTGAGGAAGTGCTCGACATCCTTAGCCATCAGGGAAATGCAAATCAAACAACCCTGAGATTCCACCTCACACCAGTCAGATTGGCAAAGATCCAAAACTCAGATGACAGCAGATGCTGGCGAGGCTGCGGAGAAAGAGGAACACTTCTCCACTGTTGGTGGGGTTGCAAGCTAATACAACCACTCTGGAAGTCTGTCTGGCGATACCTCAGAAAATTGGATATAGTACTACCTGAAGACCCAGCTATTCCACTTCTGGGCATATACCCCAGAGACACTTCAATACACAACAAAGATATATGCACCACAATGTTCATAGCAGCTCTATTTATAATAGCCAGAAGCTGGAAGGAACCCAGATGTCCTTCAGAAGATGAAGGACCTTTTTAATTTTTACATTTTCACTGACTGTTTTGTCAATGCTTTCTATGTTATCTTCTGCCCCTGAGATTTTCTCTTTCATCTCTTATATTTCTTTGGTGATGCTTGTGTCTATGACTTCTGACCTCTTTCTTAGGTTTTCTATCTCCTATCTTCTATTAGGTTGTTTCTTGTTCTGTTTTCTTTATTATCTCCATATCTGTGTTTAGATCCTGGATGGTTTTGTTCAATTCCTTCATCCGTTCGTTTGTCTTTTCTTGTGTTTCTCTAAGGGCTTGTACTTGTTCCTCTGTGTTCCCCTGCATTTCTTTGAGGAAGTTATCCATATGCTTTTCAAGGAGGTCTATCATCAACATGAGGCACAATTTTAAATCTAAATCTTGTTTTTCTGGTGTGTTAGGATATACACTGCTTGCTATGGTGAGAAAGATGGGTTCTGATGTTGCCAGGTTGTCTTGGTTTCTGTCGTTTAGATTCTTGCACTTTCTTCTTACCATCTTCTTATCTTTAATGTTAGTTAGTCTTGTTGTCTCTGAATGAAGCTTGTCTTTCCTGCATGTCTGTAGGATGTGGGTTCCAGAGAGAGATTGGTCCTGGGTGTTCAGCTCTCCATAAGCAGGCTGTGAGTTCTGATGGGGATGGGCTGGTTCTAGCTCTGGGAGCAAATGGAGGCCCGGAGGGCATAGACCAAAACAGTACAGTGATACCTGTGCCCTGAGAGTTCCCGATGATCTTGCTCCAGATTGTCAGTGGAGAGAGTATAGGCTCACCCACGGGCTCAGGAGGGAGAGTGCTCCTTAGTCTCCTCTGGGTGCTCAGCTCTCTGTGGGCAGGTCTTGAGTCCTGGCAGCCAGTGCTCTTAACTGCTGAGCCATCTCTCCCACCCCCAATTCATTGTATAGACACAAAGCAAAATAGTCAGCACACCAAAGAGATATTTATATAGTCACATTTACTGTAGCACTATTCAGGACTGAGAAACAAAGCTTGCCTATGTGTCAATTAAAAGAAACTTAGGATAATGAAAATGGGGTATATATTTACCTACTGACATATATTATTCATGAAAAGAGAAAAAGTAAATATTACTATATGTAGTGAATCCAAGTGAAGGTCATTTTATGAATAAAAAGAGCCAGACACAGAAAAATAAGCATTACCTACTCTCCCGAGCATGTGGAACTAAGCAAATTTGACCCGAATTTAGACTAGTAACTAACAGAGTTGGCACATAACTGTCATAGGACAGCTGGTAAAAGAATGTGGATTTGATTAGTATATTTATGCATATATGAAAAATATCACACTGGGAGCAATTAATACATATAATAAATACATGTAAGTTAAAACCCAAAGGCAGTAATTAATAAGAGAAGGAGTTAAAGGATGGGACAATTAGAAATTTGATTTAAATAATAAAGTTAAAAGCCCCAAGAATTATTTTATTTTTATATTTTGTGCCTGTATACCTACCAAAATACAAAAACTTTTAAAAAGTTAATAGTTACATTCATTCTCATTGTTGATCTCTATGTATATTAATACACACACACACACACACACACACACACACACACACACACACACATACACACACACACACACCCTTCTTTAATGTTCATTTTACTTCCAAAATATATTTAACCATATCTCACCAGTTGTCCATTTTTAGTATGTTTATACCTAAATGTTTCATTTATCTGGAATGGTAACTCTGTTAGTCTAACAAGATATTAAGATGGATAAGTCACGTTACCAAAACACAATGGTTGGTGTGATATGCCCAGTCCTGTTAGATGAGTGTGTTGTTACAGGAAACAGGTAACAATGGTTAAACAACCTTTCTTTCTTTTATTTTTTCTTTTTTATTCTTTTTTTGAGAAAGACACCTGTGGTGATTTACATAAGAACATACCCCATAGACACATACATTTGAACTCTTGGTCATCAAATAGGGATACTATTTGGGAAGCTTACAGAATCTTTTGAAGGTGTAGTCTTGGTGGAGGATGTGCACCACTAGAGCTAGGCTTAGAGTTTATAGTCTTACCCCATTTACAGTTTTCTTTCTCTGTTTATTTGTGGTTAAGATATAATCTCTCTGGAGGCTTGATGACCCAGTGTAGGAGATGTTAGGGTGAAGTTTGGTGTTGTTTATTGATGTAAAAAACACTCAACAAAATTCTTGCAAAACGAATCCAAGAACATATAAACAACCTTTCTTGTGTCATGTGAAAAAATGGTAAGTTGCTTTGTTTTATGTTGCACCCCTACCATGTGACACAGGTGAAGTAACCCCTTTCTAACATTCAGTATTATTTTAATGAAGTGGTAGCTTAATACGTGAGTTTAAATGGGGGGGATAATGTAGGACGGTTTCTGTCTGTCAACCTGAAGAGGTAGATAGAGTGACACAGGCCATCTCCCTACAAAATTATAGAAGAACGTGTGACATTATGAGGCTCATTTGGCAATACCTGCAGACTTGATCAGGACCAAAGAAAGCCTGAACGTTACCAACAGGCTGAATGTGGGCTGTGCTCTGAGCTCATTTGAGCTTGTGTTCAAACTGGCTGAAGACCCCCAAGGTCTTGTCCCACAGGTTTTCCCAGATGAGTTGTGGGAGATGAACACCATAAGCTAATATTTAACAGTGTGTCTTTAAAGCCAGAAGCTAAATGGGAAGACACAGATGCAGAAAAGAAAACATCTGTCCAGAAAGGTGTCTAAACAGCACAGGGAAGTCAAACAATTAATCAGTTTTAAATACTGCCATTACTCAATGCTCAAAAATTTAGTTCTAGTTTTGATCAGACCACATGAGAGGTCACTATCCTTCTCCCCTCCCATGTCTCAATTTAGAAGAGGCTCAGTTGTGAGATGTTGAAGACAATTTAGGAACATCACTAAGCCATGAGTCTGTACAGTCTAGGAGTTGTTTGAAAAATATGCTTTCTATCTTAAATTTCCCATGGAGGTTTTAATTAACATCATCTATCAAATGTATGTTATTTTTTTTTTTAAAAAAAAATACATTTTCTAAAAATATCTCTTACTTGAAAACTGAGGAACCAACTGACTTGAAAATTTGCCATCCTTCTAGTTGGGTCAGTTTCATACACAGTTAAATTTCCTAAATCGGCAATTGAGAAGAATTGTCTCCACATACAATATCTGTCTGCTGCAGAGATATTCAGTCCCTCTGTGGATTGTCATCTTTCCTCCAGATTATACAGCAAATGTTCTTTGATATTCTGTGTTTTATTGTGTATCAAGAGTAGATATGTTTTCATTTATCTACCCCAAGACCGTAATTTGTGCTTTAAAGCTAGGTTGTAAAATTTATTTATTTATAGCTCTTTGCTTTAGTATTAATATTGCTTTGGTTTAAGATGACTTGGTAGAGAGTGAGCATTTGTTCATGCATGTGGACACAAGAGGACAACTTTGTAGTTGCTCTTCAGGCACCATCTTCCTCATTTTTGAGACAAGTTCTATACTGTCACTGCTCAGGAACGGGTCAAGTGATCTAGGCTGACTGGCCAGACAGCCACAAGTATCCCTCTGTCTCTGCCTCCCCTGTGATGGGATCATAAATGCATACATTATACATTTGAGCCTTTTACATGGATTCTGGTGTCAAAGTAAGGTTCTTGTTACCTGAGGGTAACAAATTGAGCCATTTTCCAACTCTGAGAATAATATTAAATGTTCCTCAAAAAAACATGAAAAAAAATATTGCATTTCTGTAATATTTGGCACTGGTGCTGAGATTTTGTATAACCCTCTTCTTAGTTTCTCAGATAGGAATCTAAAACAGCTTTGCTCACATATCGCCACATATCCATCCCTCTGGGAGGTTTCCATACTAGTTCAAAATCTTTCTTTAAGACTATAATAATTTTCTTTCACTTCTCCTGAATATGTAAGTTACTTGTTATTTGATTCAAGCCAAAACTCTTGCTCTTAACTAACTAGTTTTGGTGGACACAATCTATTGTCCCAAACCTTAGCTATCAGCATTTCTTATGTGTTATCAGCTTACTTTTTAATACTTACAGTTTTGGGGTGAGGACCAGGTATCTACTGAAGTTGAACTTGATACTCCATCTTGACTGGAATGTGATTGTATAATCTAACTTGTTGAACTGACTGCATGATTCATTTATTTCACTCAAGAACAAAAGGATTAGGCTTCTGAGTTTGACTAAATCCAATCAATATTTAAATAGTCTTCTCATTAATTTCATTTTCTAAGTAAGCTATAATTATTTTTATTTCCCTTTTGGCCTAGAAATTTTTGTTCTTTACCATGTGAAATATGAATCAGGGAGAAAGCCAACCCCTTTTCTAATTTTAAACCTTTTTTCAGTTGTTCTATATATATGTGTGTTCCCTACCATATGAACGATGAAAGAAAAATCCCAGATCATCAAAATCCCTATTTATCTGTCCTTGGGAAGAAGCCTACCTCAGCAAAACTTATAACCATTTTCTGTCTTCCACTGTGTTGAGGTTCTGGTTAAAATTCCCTGTGGCTCACAATATTTACAGCAAATTTTCAGCAGAATTTTAGTATAACATAACTTCTCTCAATAATGTTAGTTTTGTGATATTTTGTTCCCTATCTTATTCATACTCTGGCAATTCAAATTTAAAAGAGGTTTTAAGAGTTTTGTATGGTATCAAGGCTGATTGTGCTTCTTTAGACATATAAGGAGGCTGCTCCTAGAGGCAGTTGCATGTAGCTCTTGTCTAGGTATGAGACCCCATGAAATTTCCTCTTTTCCATATTAGCATGTCTATTGATATCACTATTATTCCAGTATTGCCTAAGCATCCACTTCTAAGAGAGATTATTTCACATCAAATTTTTTACATTCAGCCTCCTGTTACGGGTTTTACGTAGTCTTTCTATCCCCCCTTCAGCAGTATTCTCTGAGCCATAGATTCAGGAACTGTGGTATAGATGTACCCTTGCGGGCTGGGCTCCCCACAATCTTGTGATTTTTGCATTGTGTTCAATTGTGGTTTTTATATTATTGTCTCCATTTGCAGTAAAGACAGACTTCTTTGATGACTTCCAGCTGCTGACAGACATATAAGGATAAGTTTACAATGCAATGTGGATATATACTAGTCTAGTAAAGAGACTGAGTAGACTCTTCTCTACATCCCACAGGAAAGAGGTTTTCAAATCAAATCTAACTCAGTTCATCCATCCTGTGCCTAAGTTTGCAGAATCTTTAGCAATAGAAGCACAATTCAACACTTTAGTGGTAATCAATGACTACATTGATAATATATTCTGTTTTGGTAGTCACTTAGACTTCCTATTCCTGTTACAGGTAATTTTATTAGACTGTGTTTCTTGTGGGGAACACTGGCAGCCCAATGTCTTAAGTTTCATATAGTGTGTGTTTGAGTATATGTGTGTGTGTGTGTGTAACATACAGGTATGCTTAAAAAGGTACTCAGTAGATTTAAAGCATATTAAAATTTGATGCCCCTGAGATAGAAGAAAAAGGCAAATAGGCAAGATGAATAGAAGAAAAATGCAAACTCTGAGTCACAACTAGTTGAAAGGTACAGAGAAATAGTGAGCTTGGTTTTGTGGACTGGTACAATATAGCCCAGAGGACAAAATGTGAGCTCTTGAAGGAGGACCAGATTTGTGGCAGGGGTGGTAAACAGGCTAAAGAGCATTGTCTTCATCCTATTCCAATAGGATATTGGTTAAGTGGGTAAACCAAGATTAAAGTCTGGTCACATGTTAAAATGAATTTAGCAATTAATGGAATCAGTAAGCTAATAGGACAGCAAAAAATATGAACAATGTTTTAAAAAAAGATGCATATATTATCTAGAACCTGAAATAATATAATCAATATTATAAAGTTCTTATCCTAGGGGTGGACGAAGAACCTCACCTATGTTTCTGTTTCAGTCATCATCGATTATAAAATGAGCTCCATAATGATGACAAGCTGCGGAGAGAAGACAGTGTGCAGAAAAAGGAAACACAGTGATCTAAATTCTGCCACTGAAAAGCTAAGATACTAAAAAAATGCCTAGTTCTAGAACTTCTAAAATAATGATTGATTTTATACTTCATTAAATAGTGTCTAATTTTCTAAGGTAAATAAAGCTTTTAGCATTGTTGTCTTACTATATTGTCAATGAAAAACTTTAGTATTATAATGACCAACTTAAATAATTCGGTAGAAATCAGGTGGTTTGCAAAAATTCATTTCCAGAAATGTATGGAAGAACATATTGTGTTATAGAAGCAAAATAATAAGCAATATGAAACTGTGATTGTAAAACATATATGATACCACTGTTCAAAGAGATTAATATTCACTTTGATTCACTACATACTGAATGGATGTGTAGATTAATAGCTATGGACAACCTGTACAGACAATGATTAGTGACTCAAAAAGAAAACCACAAAGCAGATGAGTTGATCATGAATTATAAGTAGATGAATGAAGCACTGGAGAACAAAATTATTGGACATTAAAGAGATTTTTGAAAAGGTGCACAGTACCAAGTCTGAATTGTTTTGTCAGACTTGGGTCGAGTACTGTATCACAAAATATTCAAAAACAAAATCCTCCTTTTTACATAAATATTCCAGGTTTTGTTTTACACATTTGATGTGAATCCCAAATGTTGAAATTTCCTTATATGCTTGAATTGTATAATATCTCTCAATATGTATTATAACTTAGTGCCATTCTTAATTATGATACCAGAGCTGTGATCTCTATGAATCTAGGTTCTAAATGACATAAAGTCCCTTCATATCTTTGTTTTTTAGCACTATCATGAAAGAATATTTTCAAGTACTAAGCAATTTTAATATGTCTATTACAATATTTAAATTTGTGCCTACAAAATGGCCATTTGTGAATTTCCTAGAAATCATGTTATATATGTTGATGACACAGAGGAGGGAAGAAAAGAAATTATTCATTATTTTTAGGTATGGGTTTGGATTCCTGTACTTTCCAAGACTTTTAACATGAAGGGGTATTAAATTTTGTTAAATGCTGTCTCAGCATCTAGTGATTTTTTTCCATAAGTTTGTTTATATGCTGAACAAGGTTGCTCACTCTCCCCCTACCTATTCAACATAGTATTGGAAGTCCTGGCCAAAGCAATTAGACAGCAAAAGGAAATCAAAGGGAGACAAATTGGAAAGGAAGAAGTAAAAAATGACTATTTGAGGATGACATGATAGTGTACATAAGTGACCCCAAAAATTCCACCAGAGAACTCCTACAGCTGATAAAAAAGTTCTGGAACGTGGCTGGATATAAAATTAACTCAGACAAACTAGTAGCCTTCCTCTACTCAAAGGACAAACATGTGGAGAAAGAAATTAGGGAAAAGATACCCTTCACAATAGTCACAAACAATATGAAATACCTTGGAGTGACTCTAAGCAAGTGAAGGACCTGTATGATAAAAACTTCAAATCTCTAAAGAAGGAAATTGAGGAAGATCTCAGAAAATGGAACGATCTCCCATGCTCATGGATTGGAAGAATCAACATTGTAAAAATGGCAATTTGACCAAAAGCAATCTACAGATTCAATGCAATCCCCATCAAAATTCCAATGCAATTCTTCATTGTGTTGGAAAGAGCAATGTGCAATTTCATCTGAAATAACAAAAGACCTAGAATAGCAAAATCCATCCTCAACAACAAGAAAACATCTGTGGGAATCACCATCCCTGACCTCAAGCTATATTATAAGACAGTTGTGCTAAAACTGCATGGTACTGGTACAGAAATAGGCACATGGATCAATGGAATAGAAGATCCAGAAATGAGCCCTCACATCTACGGTCACCTGATTTTTGACAAAGGAGCTGTAAACATTCAATGGAAAAAGGACAGCCTATTCAACAAATGGTGTTGGTCCAACTGGCACTCAGCATGCAGAAGAATGAAAATAGACCCTTTCTTATCTCCTTGTACAAAGCTCAAGTGCAAGTGGATCAAAGATCTCCCCATTAAACCTATTAGATGAGAAAGTAGGGAAAACCTTAGAACACATAGGCACAGGAGAAAATTTCCTGAGCAGAACACCAATGGCTCATGCTCTAAGGTCAAATATAGACATATGGGACTTAATGAGATTGCAAAGTTTCTATAAGGCTAAGGACACTGTCAAGAAAACAAAACAGCAGCCAAAAGAGTGGGAAAAGATCTTTAACAACCCCACATCTGATAGAAGCCTAATATCCAAGGAATATAAAGAACTCAAGAAGTTAGACACCAGAGAATCAAACAACCCTATTAAAAATGGGGTTCAGAGCTAAACAATAAGTTTTCAATTGAGGAATATTGAATGGCTGAGATGCATCTAAGGTAGTGCTCAACATCATTAGCCATCAGGGAAATGCAAATCAAAACATCCCTGAGATTCCACCTCACACCAATCAGAAAGGCAAAGATCAAAAATTCAGAGTACAGCAGATGCTGGTGAGGATGTGGAGAAAGAGGAAAACTTCTCCACTGTTGGTGGTGTTGTAAACTGGTACAACCACTCTGGAAATCAGTCTGGCGATTCCTCAGAAAATTGGATATAGTACTACCTGAAGATCCAGTTATTCCACTTCTAGGCGTATACCCCAGAGAATCTCCAACATACAACCGAGACACATGCACCACAATGGTCATAGCAGTCCTATTTATAATAGCCAGAAGCTGGAAAGAACCCAGATGTCCTTCAGTAGATGAATGGATACAAAAAGTGTGGTACATTTACACAATGGAGTACTACTCAGCTATCAGAAACAATGACTTTATGAAATTCTTAAGAAAATGGATGCATCTAGAGAATATCATCCTGAGTGAGATAATCCAGTCACAAAAGAATAGACAAAATATGCTGTCAGTGATAATTGGATACTAACCCCAGAAAATTATGAACACCCCAGAAACAACTCAGACTGTGTGAAGTTCAAGAAAAAAGAAAAGAAAAAAAAAAAACCATTATGCTTAATCCTTACACACCAAGAAAACTTTGACTAATTCTGGGTTACATCCTGTTTTACATGTACTTTTTGTTCATTGTAACTAGTCAGACCTTAGTGCACAGTATCCAACCTTTAAAAAACAAAAAAAGCAAAGCACTGACAAAAATGTATTCATATACTTTTATGCAAATATGCTTAAAATTTGTACATTTATCTTTGTTTTTTAAAATAAATTTGTTCAATATAAAAAGAAACAAATTAAAAAAAGAAAGTTACAAAATATATCACTCGGGAAAAAGAATTTATGTTCTTGTCATACCAACTTATGGCACTTTCTCCAAAATTGATCACATATTTAACCACAAATCAAATCTTAACAGATACAGGAAAATTTATATATAAGTCCCTGCATCCTACCAGAACACCATAGATTAAAATTGAATTTCAACATCAGAAAGTTTACAAACTCATGGAAATTGAACAATTCTCTGTTTAATGAATCCTGAGTCAAGGAAGAAATAAAGAAAGAAATGTAAGACTTACTAGAATTTAATGAAAATTATTACACAGCATACCCAAACTTACAGGGCACAATGAAAGTGAGGCTAAAATAAAGTTTATAGCACTAAGTACACAGTAAAGTTTATAGATTAGGGGTATCTCATATTAGCAACTTAATGGCACAATTAAAAGCTCTAAACAATAAGAACCAAGCATGTGTAAGAGGAATGGACAGCAGAAAATAATCAATATGGGAGGCAAAAGAGAAAGAAACAAAAAAAAAATTAACAAGGTAATCAAACCCTTATCCAATGTAACTAAGAGAGAGGAGGAAAGAAAGGGAGGGAGAGAGTGAGGAGAGAGGAGAGAGAGAAAGAGACGGAGAGAGAGAGAGAGGGGGGCGGGGGAGAGAATCAAAGTTGACAAAATCAGAAATGAAAAGATAGTTGGATGGTGGCTATGGCAGAACCAAATAAAACTGCTTAAAAACTAGGTCAGTGAAATGGTTTCTAATGATATTCTGCTATAGTTGTAAGATCAGTGCTTAGTCCAATCATCATTAGAGAGTCTATCTCCAGCAGCTGATGTGAGAAGATATAGAAACCCACAGACAAACATTAGGCAGAGCTGCAGGAACCCTGAAGAGGATGTAAGGATTGTAGGACTCAGAGGGGTCAAGGACAGGAGGAGAACATACCCACAGAATCAGCTAAGACTCATAGGGACTCACAGAGACTGAAGAGGCAAATATGGAGCCTGCATGAGTCTGCACCAGGCCCTCTGAATTCATATCACAGTACTTTAGCTTGCAGTTTTTGTTGGTTTGTCAACCCTTGATATGAGGGTATATGCATAGTCTTATTGTGTTGTTATGCCAAGTTCATTTAATACTACTGGGAGGCCTGCTCCATTATGAAATGAGAAAGCAGTTAATCTGGGGGAAAAGTGACATGTGGGGAGAGTGGGAGTAGGGAGGGTTATGAGCTGTAGTTGGACTGTAGTATATCAAAGAAGAAGGAATAAAAAGATGTTGGATGGTAAAATGGTTGAATTTCTCATTTAAAAGCTTCTTGCTAAGTGGTTAAATAAAGTCAGCAGATATATACATTTATAAATGAATAAATACATAGAATGATTGAAAAGCTAATAATTATTTACAGGAAAATTAGGCTATGTACAGAGGCTTCTATTGCTGTTACAAAATACCATGGCAAAAAAAGCAAGTGTATAGAAAGGGGTTCATTCAGCTTACATTTTAACACTGCTGTTCATCACTAAAGGAAGTCAGAATAGGAACCAAATAAGGCAGGAAACAGGAGGCAGGAACTGATATAGAAGCCATGGGGCACTGATTACTGGCTTGCTTCCTGTGGCTTGCTAAGCCTGTTTTCTTATAGAACCCAGAAGCACCACCCCAGGGATGGCACCACCTACAATGGGCTTGTTCTTTCCCCATTGATTAGTAATTGAGAAAATGTTTTACAGCTGGATCTCATGGAGGCAATTTCTCAACTTAGGCTCTTTCATTCCTGATAATTAGATTATGCCAAGTTGACATAAAACCAGACAGAACAAGAGGGGAATAGATGGTCAGTGCTTTGGAGTACAGTAGTAGCAAGTGAAGAATAGGAGTTGATAGTGAGTAAGAATGGGAGGAGATGGTAATGGCTGAGTAAATTGGGAAAAATATACTCAGTGGATGCAGAATCTAGGTATAGTTAATGAACTTGTACTAAAAATATTTAGTGAATATGTTCAGATAGTATGGGTAGGAATTAGAGAAAGGGTAAGAATATAGATATGTAGGTGCTGAGTATATGTGATGTTGTGTAAGTAGTATCAAGTATATGAGAGCAGGAGAATGTAGTTAAGTACCATGCAGAGATGTTGCATATGTAGGAAAACATGGATGTTTATGGGATTAAGGCAAAGGTTTATAATGTAAATTCCTATTTCTTTTATATTTAACTGGCTATTATCTCTCTCATTCTGTCAACTGAGTGATCAAAGACTACTAAATAGTTATAGATGTGTGGATAATGGGGAAGAACAAGGCAAGCTGTGTGAAGGGTGAGTCCATGTAGGTTTTATATGCAATTGAGGGTTGTGGCAGTAATGAGTCAAGTAGTGAGCAAATAAAGACATTGGAACTAATCCTTGTAATCTTTTCTTGTTCAGTGAACATTGTCTCAGACTTTGGACTTAGTCTTGAGTCTAGATTTTTAACATCAATCTTAGATCAGAACTTTCATCTAGATCTTGAAACTCACAATGGTGTTAAAACTTTAAAGACAGGTGTTCTGGTTAGTTTTTGTCAAATTGACACAAACCAGAGTCACCTGGGAAAAGAAAACCACAATTAAGGAAGTGTCTACATCAAATAGGCTAGTAGGCAAGTCATTTGGGAACTTAGTTGATTGACTGGCTACTTGAGATGGAAAGTCTCAACCTATGGAAAATGGTATGGATGACTGATTCTTATGGGAAGATTCAACCCACAAATGATGGCACTGTCCCTGGACAGATTGTCTTACATGGTACAAGAAAGCTGGCTGAGCAATTCATGAGAAGCAATCCAATAACCAGCATTATTCTGTAAATCATTTCTTTTTCTTTTTCTTTTTTTTTTTTTTGTTAGTCAAAAGTCTGTCGATCTTTCTCATCTTTTAAAAAAATTCATGCTTTGATGCATTTACTCTTCATAGTGTTTTTTTTAATTCACTTTTATTAATTTCAGCTCTCAGTTTTATTACTTCCTACCCTCTAGTAGACTTTAGATTTGCTTGTCCTTATTTTTCCAAATTACTAAGTTGCATTATTAAGTCATTTATTTGTGCTCATTCGTTGGCTTTTAGAGCTATAAATTTCCTTCTTAGGATGCCTTTAAATGTATCCCAGAGGTTTTTTTGTGTTGGGCTGTCATTTTCATCCAATTGTGGGAAACTTTACATTTTTCTTTCTTTCTTTCTTTTTCCTTTACTCATTCATCATACAATAATGAATTCTTCAAATTTCCATGATTTGTGTAATTATCAGAGATTCATTTGCCACTAATTTTAATCTTGTTGTATTATAGCCAGAAAGGATTCATGGATTTTATTTTTGTTGATTTTAAATATTTATTTTTTGTGCAAGGATGTGTTCTATATTAGAAAAGCTTCCATAATCTGCTGAGAAAGATATATGTTCTTCAGTGTGTATATAATGTGAATATATTATATGTGTTTGTTATACATTAGCTCTATTAGATGTATACTGTCATTGAATTCTGATCTACTTTTATTTTTTGCCAAGATGGCCTGCCCATTAGAAAAAGTAGAATATGGAAATCACCTACAATGATTGTGTTAATGCTAATGTGTCTGTAGTTATAGTAGCCTATATTTTTATGATTACCAAGCTGATGCTATTACTGTTAATATTAAAAAGTGGGCATCCAAAATTGGGAAGCCTCAGTCCTTCATAGAAGGGAGAACAGAAAACACAAGGGAGAAAAATGCAAGGTCAAATAGAGGAACAAGGATTGAAGAAAAGGTCATTTAGAGGCTGCCTCACCTGGGGATCCACCACATATACACCCACCAAATCCAAGCACTATTGCTGATGCCAAGAAGTACTTACTGGCAGGAACCAGATAGAGATGTCTCCTCAGGAACTCTATCAGAATCATACAGATATAGGTGAACATGCTTGTAGCTAACCATTGGACTGAACATGGGGACCCCAATGAAGTTGCTAAAAAAAAGATTGAAAAAGCTAAAAGGAATTGCAACCCCATGGGAAGAACAACATTATCAACCACCCAGACCCTCCAAAACTCCGATGGAGTAAAACACCAACCTTTGAGCACATATTGGGAGACCTATTCATCCAGTTGCATATGTAGCTGAAGAAAGAAAGAAAGAAAGAAAGAAAGAAAGAAAGAAAGAAAGAAAGAAAGAAAGAAAGAAAGAAAGAAAGAAAGAGCTGAAGGGGTTTGCAACCCCATAGGAAGAACAATATTAACCAACCGGACCACCTCAACTGCCCCCTCCCACCTTCGGAGCATGGTGAGACCCATGGCTCCAGCTGCATATGTAGCTGAGGATAGCCTTGTAAGGGTTCAATGGGAGGAGATATCTTTGGTTCTGTGAAGGCTTGATGCTCCAGTGTATCAAAATGCCAGGGCTTGGAGGGGGGAGTGGGAAGGTGAGGCCCACTGGCAGATAGAAACATGTAGTTGTTTCACAGTTAATCCTAGGAGCTATATGGAGGCAGCACAAGCACTAAACTCCTATTTGACACAGGATATATATTTATTAAATACATACCCCAACTCTATCACAACTAAGTTGAACTTGAACATTATAGATATATTAACTGAAAGAATATTACTGTTAAAAATATCAACCAAATTACCCAGGATACATATATCCTAGTATGGCAATGAAAACATGAAAAACCAAGGTAACACAACTCTTCCAAAAATTAGTAATTACACATTAAAAACTGAGATAAATGAATTTGCAGCCCCCAACCTAAAAACAAAATTCTAAACTAAAAAGAAAAATCAAAGGAAAGCAAATTGTTAAATGAATTTGAAGAGAACACACACAGATACACACCAAAAGAAGAAAGGCACACAAACATAATTCTACTTCTAATAACAAAAATAGCAGGTAACAACAATCATTATTCCTTACTATGTCTTAACATCAATGGACTCAATAAAAAAACATAGACTATCAAGGTTCAATATACAGATATTTATCAACACAAACTACTATATAGACAAACTCAAAGGGAAAAAACACATAATGATCTCTTTAGATGTTGAGAAAACATTTGACAAAACACTTCATGTTAAAATTCTTAGAAATATCAGGAAATCAAACCCATATTTATACACAGTAAAAGCAATATACAACAAACCAGTATTCAACATCAAACTAAATGGTGAGAAACATGAAGAAATCCCACTAAAATCAAGAACTGGACAAGGCTGCCCAATCTCACCCTATCTATTCAATATAGTACTGGAAGTTCTAGCCAGAGTGATCACACAGAAAAAAGAGGTCAAATGAATACAACTTGGAAATGAAGAAGTCAAAATATCACTATTTGCAGATGATATGAGAGTATAATTAAATACCCCAAAAATTATACCAGAGAAATTCTAAAGCTGATTAAAAAAACTTTAGAAAAGTGGCTGGATATGAAATTAACTCAAACAAATAAGGAGCCTTCCTCTACTCAAAGGATAAACAGGCCAAGAATTAAATTAGAGAATCGACACCTTTCACAATTTTAACAAAGAATATAAAATACTTTGGTGTGACCCTAACCAAGCAAGTGAAGGATCTGTGTAACAAGAAATTCAAGTTCCTGGAGAAGGAAATTGAAGAAAATCTCAGAAGGTGGAAAGATCTCCCACACTCATGGATTGGAAGGAACAACATAATAAAAATGGCCAGCTTGGCTAAAGCAATCTACAGGTTCAATGCAATCCCCATGAAAATTCCAACTTAATTCTTTGTAGAGTTAGAAAGAGGAATTTGCAAATTCATTTGGAATAATAAAAATCCAAGATAGCAAAAATTATTCTCAACAATAAAAAAAAAATTCCTGGAGAATCACTATCCCTGACCTCAAACTGTATTACAGATCAATTGTGATAAAAAAAGAAAACAAAAAACAAAAAACAGCATGATATTAGTACAGAGACAGGCAGGTAGATCAATGGAATAGAATTGAAGACCAAGAAATGGACCCCACACACCTATTGGTCATTTAAACTTTGACAAAGGAGCTAAAAACATTCAAAGATAAAAGAAGAGCCTCTTCAAAAAAAAAAAAAAAAAAAAAAAAAAATGGTGCTGGTTCAACTGGCAGTCAGCATGCAGAAGAATGCGAATCAATCTCCTCTTATCTCCTTGTACAAAGCTCACATCCAAGTGGATCAAAGACCTCCACATAAAACCAGGTACACTGAAACTAACAGAAGAGAATGTGGGGAAGAGCTTAGAACACATAGGCAGGAGGCAAATTTTCCTGAAAAGAACACCAATAGCTTATGCTCTAAGATCAAGAATCATCAAATGGGACCTCATAAAATTGCAAAGTTTCTGTAAGGCAAAAGACACTGTCAAGAGAACAAAAGGTAACCAACAGACTGGGAATAGATCTTTACCAACCCTACATCTGATAGAGGGCTAGTATACAATATATACAAAGAACTCATGATGTTAAACTCCAGAGAATCAAATAATCCTATTAAAAATGGGGTACAGATCTAAACAAATAATTCTCAACTGAGGAAAACCAAATGGTTGAGAAGCAACTGAAATGCTCAACATCAGGGAAAGGCAAATCAAAACAATCCTGAGATTCCATCTCACACCAGATAGAATGGCTAAGATCAAAATCCATCAGATGTTGGTGAGGATGTGAAGAAAGAGGAACACTCCTCAATTGTTGGTGGGGTTGTAAGCTAGTACAACCATTCTGGAAATCAGTTCAGTGGTTGCTCAGAAAATTAGACATTGTAATACCTGTGGACCCAACTATACCACTCTTGGGCATTTACCCAAAAGAAGCTCCTACATCTAACTAGGACACATGTTCTACCATCTTCATAGCCAGAAGCTGGAAAAAACCCAGATGTCCTTCAACAGATGAATGGATACAGACATTTTGGTACATATACACAATGGAGTACTACTCAGCTATTAAAAGTAATGAGTTAATTAAATTCCTAGACAAATGGATGGTACTTGAAGTGAGCGAAGTAACCCAGTCAGAAAAGAGCAGTCATTGTATGTACTCACTGATAAATGGATATTAGACCCAAAGGCTTGGAATATTCAAAAAACAATTCCCAAAAATTATGAAGCTCAAAGTGAAGGAAGGCCAGAAGGTGGAATCCTCAGTCCTTCTTAAAAAGGGAGAACAAAACATTCATGGGAGGGAATAATGGGACAAATAGAGGACCAGGGATTGGAGAAAAGATCATCTAAAGACTGCCTTACCTGGGGATCCATTCCATATGTAGCCACTAAACCCATGTACTATTGTTCTTGCCAAGTAGTGCTTACTGGTAGGAATCTGATATGGAAGCCTCCTGACAGGCTCTGCCAGAACCACACTGATATAGAGGAGAATGCTTGCAGGTAACCATCCGACTGAACAAAAGGACCCCAATGAAAAAGCTAGAGAAAGGATTGAGGGAGCTGAAAGGGACTGCAACCCCATGGGAAATACAAAATTTATCAACTAACCAAACCCACCACAGTTCCCAGGGACTAAAATACCAACAAATGAGTTCTTATGGGGATACACCATGGCCCCAAGTGCATATGCAGCAAAGCATAGCATTCTCTGGCATCAATGAGAGGGGAGAACTTTGATCCAGTGAAGGCTTGTTTTCCCAGTATAGGGGAATGCCAAGGCACTGAGGTAGGAGAGCGAGGTTGTGAGAGGGAGCAACTTCATGTAGGCAAGAGGAGAGAGGATAGGATTGGTGGAAAGGGGATAACACCTAAATTTTAAATACAGAGAATATCCAATTTTTAAAAAGGAAAAAATTAAACCTACAACTCAATAAGAATAATAAGTCATTGCACTTAAAATGTTTAACAGGGTCAAAAATATTTTGCTAGGTGATTTTATGGAGCATTTCAAGAAATACTATAAAAAAGGAACACCTTTATTAACAATTTTGCACTGATATTATAGCAATGGTGTATCTCTCGAAGTTTTCATGTTCCTGGTGTAGTCTGTATTAATCTATGAGCCTCAATGTTCCGTATCATGGGCACAACACTCTTCTTAAATGTAGCTCATAAAGGAACCATGGTGTACCAACTAGTCAGTTTATTTTTGTTCCAAGTGCAGCACTTACACATATAGAGCATGGTGTCTTTTGCTCTCTCTTTCCACAGTCAGCATACCATTGAGGTTCATCTTTGTATTGGCCAACTCATGTCATAGAGTTTCCTTCCACTTCTGTCTGGAGTCCAGGTTTTAATTATGGCAAAATGTCCATCACTACATAATAAGGAAAGTAAAGTCTCTGATTTTAGTCTTTATTTGGTAAGTTTAACATCTGAGACACTTCTAGTCCAATTTCTATCATCCAATTTCAACCAATCTGCCTTTCATGGTGATGTCTTAGTGCCATTTCCTTTGCTGTGATATAATACTGCAGAAGAAAATAGCTTAGGAGAAGGAAGAGGTTACCCTCCATCATTTCGGTAAGTCAAAGCAGGAACTTGTTTGGGCAATCTTTTTGTGAACTGTATAAAGATTGCTTTTGTATTATTCAAATGTTGGTTTCTGCGCTGGCAGAACTGAACGCAGACCAGACTTTGTATTATTATTCATATGGCTGCATCTTATCTTGTAAACACTCCCAGTTACATATTTTAATTGGTTGAATAAATAGTTGAATGGAAAATAGAAGAGGCAAGACAGGAAAGGTGGTATTTCCAGAGAGAGAGCTAGGACACTGGAAAAAAGTCAGGTGCAGGAAGAGTCGAAGTCATACACAGAGGAGAGATATTCACCAGCAAGATCCTAAGGAGGTCAGATATATGAAACTAAGGAAAGATAATGTGACACATGGTGTGGCAGAACATATATTAATATAAATGCATTAATTTAAGTTCTAAGAGCTAGTTGGGAACAAGCTTAAGAAAAGGCCTTAAGCATTCATAATTAGTAACAAGTCTCTGTATACTTATTTGGAAGCAGATGCTTCAGACACAGTTCCATTATAGGGGACTAGGATCTTGTCATACCACATTAATATTCAGTTAATGTGAGAATAAAAAGAGAAAATAAAAGCATCTTTGCTTGCTTTCTTTTATCTAGCTTTCTCTTCTCTTATACTGTTCAGAACACCTTGCTCAGAAAATCATGCTCCCTGCAATAGTTAGGTCTTCCTACATCAAATAATAAACCAATCTCCTACAGATATACTCACAATCCAACCAGATCTAGATATTACTTCATAGAGACTGTCTACGCAAGTAAATGGAGGTTTGGTAAAACTGACAGTTAAAACTACTAGCAGAGCAATTTTATGTGAATATCCAGAATTTCATTTTAAATAATGAAGCTTTATTTTTATTTCTAGAAATTTTATTGGCAGGTTTTAAGATCTTTTTTTTCCATGTGATATGTTTTTATTACAATTTTTATTTCTTGTTTTACATTAAATGTAATTTTTAAACATTGTTTTCTACCACATATCATCAGTTCAAGCATTTATAATTTCTTTATTCTCAAGTTATCTTGTTTTGTAAGCAGTTAATTAAGCTATATATTTTTGAGTGGTTTATTAATAGAGATATGTAATGTCACAAAATCAATATTACATTTAATTTTTGTTTTTATACTTAATTCTTTAATTTATTAAACTATTTCTTATGTTGCAAATTCTATACGTGTTTTTAAAGTAGTATCTACTGACTTTAGTTTTAACTTACTTGCTATCTTAGTCCGGGTTACTATTCTTACACAAAACATCATGACAAAGAGGCAAGATTGGGAGAAAAGGGTTTATTCAACTTACACTTTCCACATTGTTGATCATCATCAAAGAAAGTCAGGACTGGAACCCAAGCAGGTCAGGAAGCAGGAGCTGATGCAGAGGCCATGGAGGGATGTCACTTACTGGCTTGCTTCCTTTGGCTTGTTCATCCTGTTTTCCTATAGAACCCAGGTCTACCAGCCCAGGGATGGCACCACCCAAAATGGGCTGGACCTCCCCCCTTGATCACTAGTTGAGAAAATGCCTTACAGCTTGATCTCATGGAGGCATTTCCTCAACTGAGGCTCCTTTCTCTGTGATAACTCCTGCTTGTGTCAAGTCAACACACAAAACCAGCCAGTACACTTGTTATGACTGTTTCTCCTACATGAAAGTTCAAATGAGTCTTTATTACTGACATAAGTGGTCACACTCAATCTCTTGTGTCAGAAGAGAAATATAAACAATAAGGTACAAATTCTTCAATATTTCTGCCCAATAGTGACAGAATTAATTTTCTGAGCACATTCCATTCTGTTAGACAAAGTATATCTCTTGGCACTTAAAAGGTTCCTAAATGGCATACCTGGAAATGCTAAGGAGTATTATTAGGTATTACTAGCTAGTATCTACCTTTTCATGTGAATTCATTTTTGTTTGGAAGTACTATCTGCTGTGGTGTGTGTGTGTGTGTGTGTGTGTGTGTGTGTGTGTGTGTGTGTGTGTGTGTGTGTGTGTGTGTTTGTGTGTGTTTCTGCCTGGGAACTTTGCAAACAAACATATTTGGCAAGTTAATTTTCACGTGTGTCTTATTAGCCTCAAAGATTATTGACTCAATGCTAACAAGCTATTGGAGTTTTTTGACATAAACGTCCTAATTGTTCCTTTAGAAATTTATATATACAACATGAAAGATGGAATAGTGTGTCAAGAGTTCATCTTTACTTCTATGTACATACTGACTGCAGACCCACATTTTAACAGCCTGGAATCCTTATGAACATCATCACTCAGATGGTTCGAATAGATATGGCCACAATAGACTCATGTGATTGAATGTTTGACCCACAGGGAGTGCCACTTTTAGGAGATGTGACCTTTTTGGAGTAGTTGTAGATTTATTGGTGGAAGTGTGTCAATGTGGTGGCAGACTTTGAGGTCTTGTATATGCTTAAGTTACGTCCAGTGTGGAAGACACAGTTTCCTTCTGCTTCTTGTAGAACTCTTAATTGCTTTTCCAGTATCATGCCTGCTTGGACACTGCCATGATTCACGTCATGAGGATGCCAATTAAAGTTTTCTCTGGTAAGTGTTGCCATGGTCTTTCACAGGAAGGAAACCCAAGCTCAGACCACCAATCACTGTGCATATTTAGAATTCTCAAGATTAAGATCTTCTTCTTGCTAGTTCAAATTTCCTAGCTATTCACTCCAATTTTATCTACAATTGTTATGTATTTTGTCTGTTTTATCCACCATGATATGCAAGCGTTATATGGTTGCCAGTCTCATGGACTCTTACAGTATCCTATTACAAAGAGCTATGTCAATATATTGACCTGTCTTCATGTTTTATCCAAGAACTCAGTAATAAATACCATCCCTGAATAGTGTTATACAGTACTTAGTAAAAAGAAACAATCGGTTCTTTGTCTTTCTGAAAATTATACTTTTCATCCTATCAAAAGACAAAGGCTATCTCTTTTCACTTGACTATGAGCTGGCCTTGTGGGTCACTTTACATTAAAAGATACTGGGAGCTGTATTCTGGGACTTCACTATTTGCTAACATAATTTTAATTTCAATTTATTCTTCTAGAGCTTTGTTGTCTGTCTCTCAAGATATGGTAAATAAATGAAATCACATTGCAAGAAAGCCTGTAGCAAGAGACCAGCTGAGTTGTCCTGTGAATGCATGTGGATAAATAATCTCAAGGTATCCAGAGATATCAGCAGTTGAGGCCAGGACACATGAATTTCTATTAAATAGCAAGTTGCAGATATGTAGGACACTGCTTTGTGATTGTTTATTGTATAAGAGTAAGTAATTGATATTTAGTTAATGACCAGTAACATTTTGTGCTACCAAGGGCTATTAAAGAGCACAGCAGACTTGTCTTAAATTCCATCAGTTTTCTAAAAAGGATGATAGTCTCTCAGCTGCCATAACTACAGCTAAAAGTTTAAGCAGTTTTCAGTGTCATAAGATTTCCAGATTATGGACGCATTAGTATTCGAGGACCAGGTCCTTCTTGGATTAAAGCTATATAATAAATCACTTTAATACTGTCAATCAGTTTCTGAAAAGCCTTGCTAAATTTAAGGTGATATTTTTCTTTTAATAAAATTTCATATGCATATTTGTGTGCATGCCGAACATATTTATATATGTTTTACATTAACTCAACAGAAATTTCCTATGTAGAAGAAAAGTATCCTATAGATTTCTGACTGTGGAAAGTAACCTTTCTCTTCACACTGTAATGATTTTAGTTCCTTACCCATGGGTCTGTATTTCTGGCATTTTAAAAATAAAGCAAACGGCACCCCTCCAGAATTAATGCCAAATGCATGCTTTAGCAATAATCAGCATGAAGACTGTACCTTTCGAGCTTTTGACATTTCATAAATTCTAACTCTAAGTTGTAGAGAAAGTGGAGCAAATTTTAAACTGCTAGCCTATTTTATTATAAACATAAAAGAACACATTCCCCATTATAGCACAATAACTTTTATTTTATGAATGTCCAGATCAAAGCAGTAAAGCTATTTCTATGTACTCCAATAGGATTTTCCAAAAGATGTGTCAGGCTTTATGAAAGAGAACAAGCTGGGAGGAGCTGGACATAAAGTATGACTTGGTTTTATGATCAGTGTCTGCTATCTGCAAAGTTTCTAAAACACAAGGAACTGAACATTTCTCTAAGCATAACATTCTTTATTTGATTCTGTAGAAATAAAGTATATTTATCATCCATATTACTGATATTTATAATTGCCTAAGCATAAAATAGGAATAGCCACTGCTTATGCCAAGTCCAGGTTAATGAAATCTCTGCTTCTGTCTGTGTGTGTGTGTGTGTGTGTGTGTGTGTGTTTGTGTGTGTGTGTGTGTGTTTGTGTGTGTGTGTGTGTGTTTGTGTGTGTGTGTGTGTGTTTTGAGTAATTGTCCGCTGGCCTTAGAATAGTTCTTCAGCACAGTTCTTCTGACATTATTCTCTTCATTAAATCATTACATAGATAATTGTATCCTATTGACAAAAGAATCTACTGAAGCATGCTTTCCTTTATATCAAGTAAAGGTCACAGTAAGTGAAACCAGCTATTAAGTAAATACCAAATAAATTCAACTCTACAGTAAATGTCTTCATGTGCATACATTGTAGATAAAGTATGAAACTGAAAATACAAGGTTCGAGTTTAAGATAATTGTAAATGTACTGTAGTGTTTTGAAAAAGCATGATGCAATGACAAAATCCTGATGGCCCTTTAGTGATACAAACATAATATAAAAACATTTACTATTGATTCAGTAGACAACTAGTTCTTCTATACTTTAAGTCTATATAATATTAAATAACTATAATAATAAAGGTCTTTACAATTCCTTTCTCAATGTATATTATAATACTTATTAATAATTTTTAGAGTGAAGAGAAATCCTTAAAACTGAAACTCTAAGAATTAAAATAATTATAATTTTTATCAAGCCATAAAAGAAAGTAATTTACCTTTCTCCAAATTAAAACTATATTTAATCAATATTAGCTCATTTTTAAAAGCCACAACTGGTGAAAATGCAGATATCAGTGACTATGCGGTGCTCAGACTCATTTGTAGATGTGTCCTTAACACATCCCCTAATAAGACTCAGGAATACAGTGGACAAGAAGGGAGATGGATTTTAAAAGCCAGAGAAACTCTGGGGGACTTTTAATGATTCAACCATGCCCAAGGCATGTATTTTGTATGACAGAGATGTAAGCAACGCTGAGATGGGACTAAGACCACTGGAATATGGAAACAAACCAGTAAGAACCAATGAATTCATGACAGAAGAGGTTTGTGCTTTTCCTTTGATCAGAATAAGGACTTTGAAATAAATTGTTTGTCATACCAAAAATACCGAAAGAGATATTTCTACACATAAATAAAATCATCCCTGCAGTGAGACCATCAGGAAGCTAGTTTCATAAAATTTTAGTGAGCCTTAGTGCTGACTGTTCTCTTAAATGACAACATGTTTTCATAACACTGAACTCACTTCCAGAACTCCAAGTACCAGGATGCCTGAGCTTTTCCTGAGGTCACACACAATGCTTTGTTATATATGCTAATTTTTAATATATACCAATTTCAAGATAGTGTAAAAGACTGTACATAAGAAAGGTTGTCTGATCTATCAAGACCTGTACATTTTCATGACAACATCACCAACAGCCACACTTCTGTGGGAACACTCAGACCCTAGATAACGGCTCAGAAATGCATTCTTCCTCTGATTGAGTTGGCAGCCTGGCTGACAACAGCAGAAACTGTGTTGACTCTGATTCCTGACTACAAGGACATGATCTTTCTGTGATGTATGGTGGGAAAGGGAGTCTTCCCAACAACTAACAGCCTTGATTTAAGAATATTTGCCCTTCTATTTATTTTTTATACAGAAAAAAAAGCAATACTTGCCTACTTTAAATCAAAAATTTATTTTAGCTTCACATTTAGAGTTGCTGGGAGATAATATAATTGTGGAACTTTAATGATATGATATAACATGACTTATCAATGGGTAGGAGTTCTTGCCATCCTCGAAAGACAGCTCAAGTTTGATCCTCAAAAGTCACGTAAAGGTGAAATAACTGACTCCATGAAGTTGCTCTGAACTCCACATGAGTATCATGGCATTACATACCCATTCCTATACACCATATGCCTGTCGTGTGTGTGTGCATACCACACAAACATTTAAAAAAAAAAAACATTTTAAAACCTTAAAAATCTGCTATCAGATGACAAGAGTATTTATAGCAATAGGTTCAAAGAAAGGACAAAGCCAAGCCAAGGACAAAGTCTGAACTTTGGCGGGTGCTGAGATGTAACAAAACGAAGAGGGCAATGTGTTTATTTTATACGTTATTGACAATAAAAATCTACATCACTAAATGTTCTAAGATTAAAAGCAGCACTCACTTTGTTGGCAACATATCAGGATATTTGCCAAATTGATAAAAATTGTGTAATTTCTATGGTAGTACCAAGCATGTGTTGTGTTCTTGAGTTTTCTTCAGCTCTGAGAACCAGTTAGTGACTTGTGTCCAGCAAACTGCAAGGGTTTCTTATGGGGACGTACAATGACACTTCAGGTAAATTAAGGTGAAGGAACAAAAATGAGAAAGAACTTAAGACAACCTATTCCAAAGGCTTCCAATGATCCTATTCCTCTGCTTCCTCGCACAAGACTCATGAGACTCCATAAAGGGTAGGAGAAAGAGTGACCTGGACTTGCAATGAGAGAGGGGTAAGAAAAGTTCACACAAATGCCAGTAAATTAAGGTTTTACAAAATTGTGTGGCAGTGAAATGAAACAGAGCTCGCTTGTAGTTACACACAGAGTAGGACATGGCCTAGTTCTTTAGTCAAAAGAATCCTACTGGAAAAAAAATTATGCTTTTTAGTGAGATCAGAAAAACAGCCAAAGAAAAGGAAGTTTCTGGATCAGACAATGCTCTCTCCTTTCGGGGTCCTTGGGACTGCACAACTGTGTGCTACTGTTCTAGGTCCATCTTGTGTGGACCAAATATTTTCCCTTCTGAGTCCTCACTGGTTACTTCAAACATTAACATTGTTACTTTAAAACGCAATAGGAAAGAACTTAAGAAATACGGAGGGTGTGTGTGCATTAAAACAGGAAAACATTTTCAAATCATAGCCAGTTTTTGGTACAAAATGAAAATGCATTAGGGAAAGAGAAAAAGATGAGCTGCCTTATGCAGAAGCTCCCCTCCAAGCTTCCTCTCTAAATTAGTCCTGCTGGTTGACTGCACGGTCAATGTTTTGGTAAGGTCAGTGGGGAGAGGAATGGGGCTTTCTGGAGGATGTTTATCTTGACACTGAAAGATTAGCACAGACAGGGGTTACTAAATTTGGGTTGTAGTTCTATAGACAAATTTACATTCTGTTTGAGTTCAGACCTATCTTGTTACTTTAGACACTTCCTGAAGATTCAGCTTTCTTTAAGGCTCATAAGCCTCTTAATATCATCTTCATTTGTATTACCTCCTTCCAATGAACTACTAGGCTGTTAGAGTCTTTGTGACTATTAATGTAATGATCATTGGTATCCCTGAAAATAGAAAACTTAACTAAAACAAGTACTTTACTTTCAGAAACATTGATTATATACTTGTAGCCACTTAAATTTTTTTAACTTTTACATCAAGTCTACTTTTGTGAATGAACTGCAGATTACAATTAATGCAAAATATCCTTTCTTTATATACAACACAGAAAGAGTGACTTTCCATTATAACACAGGCTGTCTAGAAATTCACTGAGACTTTTTTTTAAACTGTCTTTGTTGATATCTAAGAAGTTCACAGAAATTATTTGGCAACCATTTACATAGATACACCAATATCTGAATACCTACCATGGATCATGCATTTGATATTCCCCATTGTCTTTATCATATAACAAAAGCAGTAGTACTGAAGAGCATATAGAGAAATTTTAACAGAATTCAGTCCTATCCAAACACTTGCATGCACCCTTTATACGTCCCCACGAAGGACTAATGTTCCCTGTGTAGGAATGCTCATGAGTGGTCTAATTCCTCCTGAGCCAGCTTACACGGTGTCTTCCAGAACAATAAACTAATCCTCAGAGAGGAGGCTTTGGATCACACCTAGCTGGGATTCTCTTAGTCCTGTGTCTAAGGACTAAGAGAATGTGTAGCATCCTCAGCAATGAGGATGTACCTTTAATGTTTGAAGGGTAACCAAGGGTAAAAACAGCCTATATTGTTTGGGGAATCTCTTGAATTCTCTGATCAAAATCTCAGCTTTCTCATGCCCAGTATTGGGGTTTTGTTAATCTATGGCTCTTTGGGGAGATACTATCATCTCAAATAGCATTAATTCATATATTCATGAAACACACACACACACACACACACACACACACACACACAGTACTCCTAACCCTAACCCATTTTTGGTAAATAAAATATAAATCATTTCCTGTGGCTATTTCAAGCATTCCTAGAGTTACTTCTCTCCCTCCTTCCCTCTTTCTATAGTGTATTCCTTCTCCACTACCTAAAAATGTTCTCATCTCCCCAATGTCACGTGCAGTGTTACTCCTCAATTCCAGAGCTCCTTGCCAAACTAGAAGGTCCTTTGTACTTTCTTGGTATCTGTTGCTACTAGAGGTTATGTTCACATGTGACAATTTAGAGGCAGGAGTCACAGATGAGAGAGAACACTCAGCGTTTGATTCTCTGGATTTATGTTCCTTGATACTGTATTTTCTAGTTCCATTCATTTGTATGCATACTTCATGATTTCAAATCTCTTTACAGCTGAATGGTATTCTGTTGTGCATATGTACCATATTTTAGTTGACATTTAGATTCTTTCCACTTACTCACTATTGTGAACACTGCTGAGGAACTGCCTTTGAAGAAGGAAGTTGAATCCTTTGGACATATCAGTGAGTGGTAGCAGCTTTTTGAGAAATTTCACCAATCTCTAGAATGGCTGTATCCATTTGCAATCCTACCAATAGAGAGCGAGGGTTCACAGCCTCATCAGCATTTCCTTAATCTTTGCCATCCTGACTGGGGCAGGACAAGATTTCAAGCAGTTTTAATTTGCATTTCCTTAATTGCTATATATGATGAACACTTTTTTAAACATTTATTAGCCACTTTATTACATCTCTTGAGAACTCTTCAAATCCATGGCTTGATTGGGTCACTTGTTTGGACTGTCTTTCTAAGGGTTTATATTCTGGACACAGCCTATACACAGCTGCAAAGTTTCACTCCCACTGTCTTGCTGTATAAATTATAAATTAAAAAGTATCTGTCTCAATTCTTAGACAAGTGGAATCCCATACAAAGTCCTTTCATAGACCTGTAGTTGTGTGGCACAGCCTATTTTCTTCTGAGTTTCAGTATTTATATTAAGGCCTTTTATCCATTTTAAGTTGACTTTCGTACAAGGTAAGAAATGCAGATCTAGATTCATTCTCTACATGTGGACATCCAATTTTCATTGAATATTAAAGGTATTATTCCACCTCCAGTGTATTCTTGGGATCTGTCACATGTCATCTGGTTGCAGTTACACATACTCATGTCAGGGTCTTCTATTGAGTTCCATTGGTCTACATGTCTAATTTTTAATGCCAATACCACACTATCTTTACTATTTACATAGCTCTGCAATATGCCTTGAAATCTAGTTATAATCCCTCTAGCACTGATTTATTATTATTATTATTATTATTATTATTATTAGTAGTAGTAGTAGTAGTAGTAGTAGTAGTAGTAGTAGTAGTAGTAGTATTGGTGGTGGTGGTGAGGATTGCTTTGGCTCTCTGGGCTTTGTGTGGTTCCTTGCGAGCTTTAGTACTCTTTCCTTCCTATTTCTTCAAAGAATGCTGTGTGATTTCACTGGGATTGTGTTAGTCAATAAACTGCTTTGGGTGGAATGGCCATTTTTCACAGTATTGGTCCTGCCAATCCTCAAGCCTGGTTAATCTTTCCATTACTCTCATGCTGCCCTCAATCTCTTCAATGCTTTAAGGCATTCATTATAAAGCTTTATTCTTAGATCCCTTACTTTGAAGCGTTTATAAGTAAGAGTGTGTCCATGGTATCATTTTCAACTTGTTGGAATATAAACTGTTGATTTCTTAAAAGTTGATTCTGTATCCTGCCACTTGGCTGAAAATTGGTGCTTGCGGGTTTCTGGTAGAATATTTGGGATCTCTTATGTGTAGCATACCACCAGCAAATAGGGATTAATTAACTTCCTTTCCTATCTGTATTTCTTTAATTTCCCTCTCTTGCTTTATTGCACCAGGTAGTGGTTCTAGCACTAAATTGAAAAGGAATGGAGCCAGTGGACAGCTGTTTTGTTCCTGACTTTAATGGGACTAATTCAAGTTCCACTGCCTTGGGCTTTATTCATCAACAGAATGCTGTTCCTCTATGTACTTCAGAATGACAGAATCCCAGACCATGCCTCCTTATCTACTCACTCACCCACCTCCATGTGATCATCTCCCCCTTTTCAGATTCAATTTGTCACCATCCCACCCTTTATAATCTATAGAAAGCCAGAGTACATTTAAACATTCCTATTTACCTTGAAACATTTACCGAAGTGCTCTTCAAATACAATGTACCCTAAAGCCGTTCAATAGATTTTCTTCCTTCTCACTAAACCTATGACACTGAGACCAAGTAAAGGGCAAGTCTCCTGGGGCTTTATCACAGTTTTAGGATAACTGTCTTCGCATGTCTCCCACATTACCATCACCAGACATGCCAGGATTTTACCTGTGCAAAGTGGAACAGGGTGGATCCAGAGTTAAAGGTCCGCCTCAGCAGCAGCTTTACTAGGGTCTCAACAGATACATCAATAAGACGGTTCTCCTGTAGGTAATATTCAACTCTCAGAGCAGTGTGCTGTTACAGACCATGTCCAATGTGCTTACCTTAGCATGTGCGATGAAGGCTTAGGGCCTAGGTACTGCACTACTCCTTCCCTACAAACAAATGCCCAAGTACTGTGGAGAATACTACCTCATCCCTACTACAAACCAGTCACAGTGAAATGCTGAAAAAATTGTTAACTGGAATAAAGGTGACTAAATAACCTAATTAAAGAGCACAACACCTAAAAAACATGGAAACACAAGGGACATAAAAATCAAAGCAATGTGATTCCTACAAGTGTCACCAATTCTGCAGTACTAAATCTTAACGAGAATGAACTGGAAAAAATCATCACCATTCCACTGGCTGGAACCCTGGGACTGAACAAAAAGAAGAAAGCTAAGCACCAGCACTCATCACTCTCTGCTTCCTGCATTCTCAAGGGAACTAACTGGCTGCCTGAAGTACATCACCATGAGTTGTACCTTGAACTGTGTGCCCAATAACCCATAATCTTTCACTCCTTAATTTGCTTTGTTCAGTCAGGTATTTTATCACTACAAAATAGTTTAGTCTGATACAAAAAGTGGTGTCAGCACAAACAAATGTAAAAATTGATTCCAGCAATAATAAACCTTATTAGATGATTCTAAGTTTCAGAAATGGGTTTGAAGGAGAAATAGGGAAGCATTTGTAGCACTAGGCTCTAAAAACACCTAAAAATACAGTAAGAATAATACAAGCAGAGCTAAATGACCCATTCTGGCGGAAGCTTGGAAGACAATACTAAGAAATGCAGACAGCAGAAGCCAGGTTAACGAGGCTTCAGAGGACAACAAGATCTCTATAAAGAATTGGGCTATGAGCCACTGGGTCATACTCTCACAAGGAATACAGCTATAGTCTGCATCCTGCAGACGCTGAGTTGAAAGTAATGGACTATGTTACATGACTGAGCACAGTGCTCAGGCTACAGTATGGGTACAGCCCACACTCATTTACATTAACAGTAAAGAAAGCAGAAGGACATGAAAAATGTGAAGTTCGTCAGGGAAAGTTGTATAGGCAGGTCTGTTTCTCCACCAAGCCCCAGTACAGATGTTGGTACCATACGTGGTCTTAGAGCAACAGACGTATAAGGATGAACTGTCCAAGTATATGGAATTGATTTTCCAATTTAACAAGAATGACAGTTATTGAAGCTCTCTTAATTACTGAATCTAATGTAGCTTTCTCCCAGGAGCATGGAGAATACTGAAAGTCCATTGTGACTTTTACAAACTTAAGAAGACAAATCCATCTGATTATCCTGCTTGACAAATTTGGTGGCCGTACATAAAATTTTTGGCAAATTGTAGAAAAATGATGATGCTGGATGGGTGCTCCTAACATCTTCACATAAAGACAAAGAAAAAGAATGAGCTCCATATAAAACTAACTAAATCCTAGCATCTCAGGATACGGTCAAAGACAACAAAGAGCTAGTGTTGAAACTGACTGGCTCCAGGTGCACATAAATAGACTAAAGGTTTCTAATTGTGCCCTGGGAGAAAATTTTCTTAGAGCTCAAGTTACAGAAAACTAAACCAAAGACCTCACATGAGGCTGACTAAATTACTACAAAAATTCAAGTTGTTAAACTAAGAGCATTAATTAGTAAAGGCAATCCCTAACTTGGGATGGAAAGATATGGAAGAATTCTACTGAGTCTGAGAACTTTACATCCTCAAGAACAAACAACACATTTACTAAGTGATGAAGGGATGATTAAAGAAATTGACAAACATAATCAAAAGACAAAACCTAAATTAATAAAAGACTGAGCATTTCTCAATGAAATTCAGGTCTTTAGAGCATACTTCATATCTGCATTTCAATACACTGAAAATTTCTTTATAAATAAACTCAAGTTTGACTTACAAATAAACCAAAAGGATACCAGCAACTTATCCAATCTGCCAACACATAATGAGACTGAATGGTGGTAAAGTAACTTTGAGTTCCAGCTCAGAGACTCACTGAAGGAATGATGACAAAACACCAAACTACTCCCGGGAATGAAAAAAAGAAGGAATTCTAAGATTTATTTCATAATAATATACTCTGATACTAAAACCAGAAGAAAAAAAAACAACAACAAAACTGTAGGCACATCCCCCTGATGAACAAAGATGCAAAAATTCTCAATTAAAAAATTATCAAGCTGAATTAAGAATCACATTAGCAAAAACGTTAATTCAGAATGCTTCAACTGGCTACATTGCAGACTGAATGGCTAGGAATGGTGGCTAACACCTTTAATTCTGCAGAGGCAGTTGGATCTATTTGAATTCCAGGCCAGCCTAATCTACACAGTGAGTTTCAAGACAGCCATAATTAATTAACATAGTCATTGTTCCATAGCTGTGAAGAGACACCACGATAAAGGCAACTCTGACAAGAGAAAATATTTAATTGTAGACTGGTTTCATTTTAGAGGTTAATCCACTACCATCATGGTGGGAAATATGCAGCATACAGGCACACTTGGTGCTGGAGAAATAGCCAGCTAGGAGTTTTACATCCTGATCCATAGGCAAACAGAAAGATCCATGCTGGACCTGGTGTAAACTTTTGAAACCTCCAAGCCCATCCATCCCCAGTGACACACTTCATCCAACAAAGCCAATTCTAATCCTGAAATAGTGCCACTCCCTGGTGATTATGGATTCAAATATGAGCCCATATGAGCCATTCTTACTGAAACCAATATAATAATAGGCACAAAGTTTGCTACATGTACATAAATCCATAACCTAACATCACATTGATAGACTGACTCAAGGTTAGAAAGCACACAATCCTATCAGCAGATACAGAAAAAGCCTAAGGTACCTACTTCAGAAATGTATCTCAGCATAACAGACTATATATGACAAACCTAAGCTAATGTTCTTCTAAATGGGGGCATGGAGGAATATTTCTTTTAAAATTGGGAGCAAAGTCTATTGTATCCACTAATAAAGTCATTGAAGCCTTAACTAGAGAAAAAAAAAAAAAAAAGAAACTAAGTGATAAAAACAGAAAGAAAATGTCCAATTAAACCCATCTATTAAGGGTATTATATTAAATAGAAAGGATCTTTCAAATTTTTCAAGAAAATTCTTGTAGTCAATGAACAAATTCAGCAAGGGAGCAATAAAAAAAAATACACGCGCACACGTTTAAATGAGCCTGACTCCCATAGGTTATACTTGGTCCTCAGGTGATAGAAATGTTTGGGAAGGACTAAGAATGTGAAAATGAAGAGATGTCTTTGGAGACTGTCCAGCTCATTTCGAATCTGCGCTCTGCTCACTAGCAGTCTCCTTTGCAGATCTGCCTATGGTGGAAAAGGCCAAGTGGCGAACTCAAAAGCTGCTGCAAATGTGTTCAGTGGGGTCGGGCTCTGGCCAAGCACAAGGCAGAACCCAGAAGTGTTGTCCACATAGTTCTTGCTTTAGGGACATAAAGGATAAACAAATGAGTTGTGTACTTTCTTCCTTCATGTTTAAAGAAAACTGTGAAGCCAAGCAATGTGTGGCAAAGCAGTCCCTGCATGAAGACCCTTCATGTTTAAAGAAAACTGTGAAGCCAAGCAATGTGTGGCAAAGCAGTCCCTGCATGAAGACACTAAAAGATTAAGTCCTTATAGACCACTCAAGACCAGAGAGGATGAAGATTTACTTTCTGATACTGTAATAGGCCTAAAGTATATTTCATGGTGTATGTGATGGTAATTCTTAACTATATCTGGAATTAACAAAAACCTAAGAGTAGAACACAGCTGGGAGATTTCTTTGCTTGACTTCAAGTAGAAAGATCTACTTCTAAACCCTCATCTTTGGAGAAAGAAGACATCTTTAATCCCAATCTTTTGACATAAGAAAATGGAACTTTAATCCGGGCCACACCTGATTGGAAGTACTGGTCTTGCTATCTTTCCTATCCTTTACCCACTGTTTCTACTACAGCAAAACATCTGTCAGAAAATACTACCTATGATTTTAATGTGTTGTTCTAAAGTTCCAGAGATATTTCATCTCCAGTCCACTGGATTATGAAATCAGATATTTAGGTGATTTGGTCAAACAGGGTCCTCCCTATCAGTGAGATTATGGTCACTATGAAAGCCTCTTCACACAGCTCCTTGTCCTTCAGCCACAGGGACCATCCTAGGCCACTCTGAAGCACTGAGACCATGATGTCGACACACCCTGAAGCTGCTGGCACTGCTACACTTGGACTTCATGGCCCTCAGGATGTGAAAAATAATGCTATCCCTATAAAATACTCAGTATTGGCTATTTTGTTATAGCAAGCAGTCTGAGGAAGAAAAGCTTCTGAATTTACAATGTGTCAGCAATTATCTTAATTTATTGCTTCAAACCAAAAACCTCAAGAGGAAAAAAAATCTAGTATCATCTTTTACTAAAATTTGATAAATGTCTATTATGGGAAAAAATGTTTATTTTGAAATTATTTTAATTTAGAAATAAAAAAACCTCATAGGAAGGTGGAAAGAAAAACCACAAAGCATCCAGGCAACGTTTTACTTCATGAGTTTGTCATTCTCTCATTCGTTCATGAGTCCCAGGACTCAGCCACCCCTGCAAAAGAAAGAAAAGCAATCACTTTTAAGCACATAATTTGAAATGCAACATGTGATTTTATGAAATCTAAACCCAGTTTCAAGAGAACAACATCTAGCTTTATCCCAAGACAGTATAAAAGAGTAACACTAAATTACAATCTGAAGTTAAAAGGTCTTTAAGGTGGCTTCTGGGGCAGGTGTATTTAACACTCATTACATGCCTTTAAGAAATATTTGAAAACAGTCTAGTATGTCCTTCTAAACACAACAATGCATTACTTCACAGAAGTTTTCAATTTTATATGATATGCATGTAAGAAACCAGGTTAAAGAAGAGAAAAAGACAACAGCACTCTCTCCAACCAGCAGACCATCACAAAGACCCACAACCTGGTTTAAGCACAATGAAAACATCTCCAGAGACCACCTACATTTAACAGCATAGCACTATATGGCTCCTTTGAATTACAGCATTGTGTACTTTAATTTGACAATTGTAAAACAAAAACACAAAAATCACCCTAAAAAAAAATCACAAGGAAAAAAATGGGATTTCGAGTCAATGTAGTGAGGCGCTTGTGTGCAGACTTCTCTCCATCCTCTCTCATTTACAGTACTGCACCTGAACAAGTTTCCTTCAAGTCTATTACTGCACTGCAGCATGGAAAGTGTGTTCTGCAGCCCCACCAACAAATCCGTTTTGTGTGCGTTCCACTTGGGAAAAAAAATAGTATTAAATGATAGATAAATTGTAAAACAACAAAATAGTGTTTTAACTACAAAAAATACTTTCCAAGTAACTAGCATCCAACATGTTTCCTAGGTTGCTCTACCATTTGTGAACCACTCAAGTTACCCGCTCTCTCTGTACCTTTTTCTTCTTGAGGATTAAATGAAATGATTCACATTCAACATTAACAGAAGATCTCAGCAAAGGCTGGCTAGTATCATCATCTACATCTTTATTAGGAAAGGGTAAAGAACTCAAGTCATTTGGGTAACTCAGCCAATATTTATCCAGTGTTCTAAACCCCTAGATAAATACCTCTCTCTCTCTCTCTCTCTCTCTCTCTCTGTGTGTGTGTTTGTGTGTGTGTGTGTGTGTGTGTGTGTGTGTGTATGTGTGTTCGTCAGTCAAAATCAGGACCTCACCAGACAGGGAATGCACTATATGACTTACATTTCAGTTTCTAAAACAATGAAAAATAAGTGTCTATTATCTCCAAATTACCGTCTTGAGCACTGTTAGAGCAGCCCAAAGACTACAGCAGAAGAGCACCTGATATACAACAGTCATTACTTTGTCTTCCTATAAAGCAAAATAGTGTCAAAAAGAAAAGAAAATCATTATATCATTACAGCTTGATTGTTTGTAGTGGAAAATGTTTATTTTGAAATAAGTAGTTTCAAAATAAAACATTTTGGAGAGGGGGTGGCAAAAACAGAAAAACACAAAGTATCCAGGCAGATAAGCAGCAGGCCTGCCTCCAAATTCACAATCTTAAGTTGGCAGGCACACACATCAAAGTACGACCCAAGTACACAAGTACACTGACGTCTGTCAAGAAAGATAGTGTTTGGTGGAAAAGACATACTACACCAAAAAAAAAAAAAAAAAAAACCCAAAAAGCAAAACAAAACAAAACAAAAAACTCAAGACTTTATTGTGTTGTTCTGGAAGGGAAAATTAAGGATATCATCAGAGAAAACAAACTATGTCATTAAAGAAACCTTTGTAAAACTTAAGCTGCCTGGCTGTGCTGTGCTGTGAGGCAGGAAGAACCCGAACACTGACTTGAAAAGCTACTGCACTTCTTTCTCACTGAGAAGGAAACTGGTCAGACCCAGGTTTCTATTTCAGAAATCCCTCCAAGACTCTATAATTCTAAAGCTGACACTTCCCATCAGTAACACAAAAGAGGTTTCTCAATGGACAGAAAAGATTCAATGACCTGTTCCTTCAGCCTTCCTGTAGTTCTGGTTTGTTTTGATGCAAGGTCTCCTGCTGACATTGCACTTGCAATCTTCCTGCTCCTGACTCTATACCCAAAAGCTGGAGAATCTGAGGTGCAGATCAAGCACGCCCATAGTCACTCTACAACTCTTTATGATTCAAAACTAAAACTGTATGTTACTTTTGCTTAAACATATCTAAAAATTTGGATTTAGCCACATGCTGTGCAAAAGCCAATTCTACCAGTATTATTGATAAAATATCTAATACTGAAGAGACTTATAATTAAGGAGTTTTCTAAACAAATTCAGTTTCCAGCACCCACTCTAGGCCGCTCACTTCTGAAGTCATGAATCTGTAACAGTCCAAATAAGAACTACTGTCCTCACACACCTGTTAAATTACCCACAGCTATGTTGGTTACTAAACAACAACAAAAAGATGTAGGCCGTCTGCTCTGTCATATTTCTACCAAAATAGTGATGTTCAGATGAAACATGGATTCTCTGCACCTCTCAAGAATTAACCAGATAAAGTAGGAGAGGACTTGTTATGAATCTGGCTTGTCATCAAGGAGTTCACAGTGATACACTGTGCCTTTAATTAACTTTAATACTAAAAAGCTTACACCGTTGCTATAAAGACAGTATTACATACAAAAGCCCTTTAAAGGTATTAATAGATACACAACAGCAATACAACATCACTGAAATATCTTGGGTCACGCCTATACATTAATAAAATAGATTAATCTCCAACGGAAATGGTTTCATTTGCTGCCATTTCTAGCTAGTCTATTTTCTAAAGTGACTTACACAATAATGTTATTAATAGGGATGTGGATCAGTTTCACAAAGAAGCCAATGAATCCCATGATGGCAAATCCTATCGCTGTGGCCATGGCGATCTTCTGGAATTCTGAATTTAAAACACAAAGTTTGCAATTAGCAATTGTCACAATTAGCAATTAGTCACAGAAAGTATGAAGAACCATCAGGAATATGTATAAAGATCCCAGCATACAGATTAGTAGACACATCACTTTAAGAACAAAGTTGGTACACCAATAGTATATATGGTAACTGAAAGGCTTTTAAGTCCCAGACTCTGTTGATATGTAAAGAGAGCAGAAGTGAAAATGGTATGCTTCTGAGTTCATCAATAAACACCAAGCATTTATTATTCTCAGTGACAAAAATAAATAAAGCAAAAGAAAAAAGGATTGAGATCAACCAAATACTGTTTTGTGGTAGAGCAAAAGATAAGGACTGAAGATTCCAACTAAGGGGAGACGTTTTACAACTATGGTGTATTTCAGTCCAGTTCTATCTCCTAAGGGTACATTCTCTGACTACCTCACCTAGTTCTTCTTGTATGCACTACATCTCCTCATGAGTTTCCTTCATAACCTCCACCAAGGCAGAAATCAAAATGTACTGTAATGATTGGTGGCCTTCCATGACGGACCCCCAGTTTCATGAGAATAGGGACCAGTGTCTATTATTTTATTTATGTATTCAATGTGAGCTAGCTAGGTTTTTATCAACTTGACACAAGCTAGTCATTTGAGAGAAGAAACTCGATTGAGAAAACGCCTATCCATATGATTCAGCTCTAGACAGGCAAGCCTGAAGGACATTTTCTCCATTAGTGATTGATGAAGGAGGACCCAGCCCACTGTGGGTGGGACATATTCCTGGGCTGATGGCCCTAAGTTCTATAAGAAAGCAGGCTGAACAAGCCGTGAGGAGCAAGCAAATAAGCAGCATTTCCCCATGGCCTCTGCAACGGCTCCTGCCTGTAGGTTCCTGTCCAGCTTTAGTTTCTCTGTCGGCTTCCTCCAGTGGACTATGCTTAAAGATAAATAAGTCAAATAAAACCTTTTCTCCCCAAATAGCATTGGTCATGGTGTTTCATCATAGTGATACTAACCCTAGACAATATGTTAGTCTATTATGATAATCTCATCTGCCTTAAATTCTACCCAATCATTCATGAATTAAGACAAATTCTAGCACACCTATTAAACTATGACATAAGAAAGTAGAGTAACTTTCTAGGTAGTGATAGCTATTCAGTTAATTTCATGTTAAAAGTTTTATTGACTTGAGGGCTGAGCAGGGAAGCTGCCAAAGCTTTCCACACTGGTAATATGGAAGACACTAAACTATAACTAACTTAATTATGATATGGATGATAAGGCCTGAATAATCTATCATAAAGCAAAACTTGAAACAGTTCTTGCTAAGGACATAAAGAAAGTCAGGGCCATGGTGGTGACATAAGCACAATGCTCCTTTAACAGTGTGTTATGCAAAACTCACTGAGCTGAATGCTAGCCCTGCAAAAATTAATCAGAAGATGCTAAACATAAGACTTCCAAACTGCAAAGACATAGTGCTTTAACCCACTCTCGGGGTCAAGACAGTATTACCTTTTCTGTCGGGTTTGGTACATCGTTTAACCAGCCGAATCGAGTCCTTTACAAACTGCCGACTTGGCTCAACAAACTGCATTACCTGATCCATGTTTGTCTGTTTAAAAAAATAAAAGCAAAAACAACATACTCTGTAGTATTCTCTCGCATATTGTGACTTGTTGAGTTATACAGAGGTAAGTAGCACAGTCCTGAATTCAATTCATTAAGAAAAGCAACTTTCTAAGCCTAAATTTACAGTGGTTTTATATACAAAGAACCATGTGACTACAAGCAAGCAAGCATAGGTCTTACCAATGTTGCTATCCTCACTGGCAAAGGATCATACATTCATAAAGGATTCTGTCATTACAAGATTAATGTACAACAACAAACCCCCTTCCTATCAATAATTACATTCATGTAATTATTCCTGCTAAGAAACCAAAAAATGTTTAGGGTTAAGAACTACTTTCTAAAGTTCAAACTACTGAAAATTTAGGATGTACTATAGGAAGTTCCAACTATGGTGTAGCAAGAACCTAAAATGGAGGCCAAAGTGTATTCCAATCAAGTTGCTAGAAATCATGTCCATATATTTAAGTAAAAATATATTTCTTGGGATGGACAGACAAATGAATGTTCCAAATAAAAATTGGCAAGATTCAGATTCTGAAAAATCCCCCAGCTATTTGTTTAGGTTTGAACATTTTGAGGTTCCTTTGAAACTCTATTAATTAACAAGAATACATTTTTTTTAAAGAATACGTTTTAATTACACAACTTTGAGAGCCACTGTTAATGCAGCCACAGTATCTGTACTTCATTTCCAGGTCTTAGAAGTCCAATGATTCCATTCTGTAGCTGGAAAATGTAAGCCCTGCCAGTCCTGCACAGTAGACACACTGCTTAAATACTTCAGGTACATACTAAGAAATCCATCCACAACCTGATACAAAAGGCACTGGGATGCCTGTTTTCTCGGTGTTTCACTTAGCTGTTCTTCAAATCCAATAGCCCTAAAATCCACACTAGACTGCACTCGATGCTAACTGAGAGCACAAAGACTTCATGATGAAGACTCTTGACCAACACTTTAAATTGTGAGACCTGAAAACAACTTCACAAGAGGTTCAAGGCATCAGGCTCCGAAAGCCAGAAGAGGCAATGAGTTTACCAACAGAGAGGGCATGTGCAGGGAGATCCCGACGCTAAGCTCTGAATTCGTAAACAATCGCCAACCCTCCTCTTGAGAGGTCTGGACAGGATAATTCTATCTAAGGCCACGTAGGTAAAACCGGTGTCTGGATTTGGTCTTGTTCTTGTATGAATGACTCTCTGTCAGACGTCCATCAGTGACCTGGCCCAGAGCACTTGTCCGCGGTTCTGCAGCTCCCAGGTCTAAGCTCCTGGCCATCAGACTTGTCAGAGACGCCCTCGTCAACCCAGCCCGCGGCCCCTTCGCCGCCCCCTTCCCCGGGAATTCCTTTGCTCCCCATTCCTCCAGGCCCGCTCATCTCGCATCCCCTTAGTTCCCGGCACCAGTCGTCCCGCTGGAAGCTCATACCTCCAGTTTCTTCTCGTCCTCTGGTCCCTCCGTGTCCCTACCCGCCCATCCCGCAGCCCCTTTGTGCTCTGGACCCTAGACCAGCTCTACCCTGCCCAGCACCCATGAGAAAATCCTTACTTACGGGATGGCGGTTTGAGAGGGTAGAGACACGTAGCTTAGGAGAGACTTGAGCCCAACGGAACCGGAAGTTGGTGTTCCACAGCCCGCCCATCCCTCCTTTCAATTGGCTCTTCACGCAGAAACGTCACTGCGCCGGCGCAGTGCTACTGTGTTTTCTCCCAGCTTCCGGAGCAGGGGCGGGCCTGAGCGACTCTGGCCTGTCCAACCCAAAAGGCGGGCCTTCGTTGCTGACACCTCAGGCGCAGCTTCTCCAGCAGCCTCAATGTAAATCCACGAAATGGTCGCTAGTTAATGAGTGTCTGCGCTACAGCGCCGAGTCTCCATGTAAATAATGTCACCGATCAAAAAAAAAAAAAAAAAAAGAACCTCAAAGCATCGTAGTATGAACGACCTAATTCAAAATAATCTTCATTCTCAGAAAGTGACTTTCTGCAATTAATCATGGGGATATCGCGGGGATTAAGACCGTCTGCCTAGCAGTTTCTCATGCCCTATGAGTAATTAGATGTGCTGAGGGTACTAACAGTCTCCAGTGCAATACATTTGACATTCTGAGTTAATATTTGTTTCTCAGATCATCTTGATTGGTTCCATCATTGTGTTAAGAACAAACCTGAGGGCTTTGAAGAGGTTTTACTTCATTTCATGTGCAACATCAGTCAAGAACTATGAAACAGAGTACAGTAATTTGCTTTCATATGGAACACAAGCCACAATTCTACCATTAGTATTTGAAGGATCTGTAAAAACTTTATTCCAGTCACTAAAATAGATAGATAGTCACTGAAATAGAGCAGGTTTGCTGAGTACCGTGAAGTATCACTTTGAAACATTAGGTCTTTGCTGTTTAAAGGAGTTGTTTTTGTATATCCAAAATAAGCAATTAGTTTGTCTTTGTAAGTCATAACTTGCAACCACATATTGGGAAATGACCAATATCATGCTGGCATAACTTGGCCTTTGGATATAAAGGGATTAATACAGCTACTGTATTATAACATTCTTATATTTTTGATGCTTGTTTCAATATAAATACACATCTACAATCTTGGCACTTGAGAATAGGGGATGTGTAGATGTTCTAGCTCACCCTTAACTACATAGGGAGTTGAGGGACAGCCTGGGTTACATGAAACTGTCTCAAAATAAAAATATTAAACATTCAAGCCCAGGATTAAATACAGCAAAGAGATAAAGCAGAAGAGTGAACCATACATTAGTTTGATGTTAAAAGAAACAGAATGAATAGAAGAAGCAGAACCGAGTAAAACAAAAATTACGATTTTTTAAAACCACATAAACTGGACAGCTAAATATTGGAGACAAACTTCTAGCATATTGTGAAAGATTATCCAAATCCGGTTACCCGGCCTCTGAGAGTTCTTCCCTGCTTAGCCATCCTGTCCTTTTCCAGAGTCTTTGTGTGATCTCTGAGGGCTCAGGTGGTGAGTGCTGCCACCACCCCTGTGCAGTCAGTCCTCCTAGGATCCTGTGCTGCATTACTTTGCATCTGTGTGCCTGTTCCCTGTGTGAACTTTAGTTGGTTCTCACCAGGTTCCCAGCCCGGTGAATGCCATGTGGAATTGTCTTGGTTTCCTTTAGGCAGTTCTGCTAGTATTCTTATCCCCAGGTTTCAGTGATCCACACGCTTATTCGGAGTTTCACAGGTGGTCTCAGGCTGAGAAGCCACTGACATAAAACTTCTAAATATCTTCTTTCTGACCTGTGGGTTGCCTACCACCTCTCACTCGGTGGAAAAGAGAGTATTCCTGTGTTTACTTCTCACCCCTCCCCCATATTTATCTAGTTGTTATTGCACACTTGCTTGCTTATTTTTAGTGTTTGAGGGTGAACCCAGAGCTGTGACAATTAGTCTAACATTGAGCTATGGCCTATCCTAAGACACGCTTTAGAAATTTCTCCTATCTAACATTATATACTTTGACAACGACATATTTTCCCATCTAGTAGCCCATTTACTAGTTTCAGTGAAATCAACTTTATTCTATTCCACATTAGAAATTGTACTAAACTTGCCACACTCCAGGACATTCAGTGTTCTCACATGTGACAGAATTCCATTTTTTATGAATGAATAATATTCTATTATACATTCATATCACATTTTTACTTCCATTCTTCTGTTGGTAAATACTTCAGATGATTTCCAGCAATAGGACAAAAAAACAAAGCAAAGCCAAACTTAGCATCAAGTTTCAACAAGGATGAAAGGTTAAAGGATCTCACTACAACTGCTTGTAGGAACATAAATGATACAACCACTTGTGACACAACTTCCTTAACAAATTATGCATAGTCCTTGTCTTAGCTAAGGTTTCTATTCCTATGTTTGGACCATTCCTGAAAACAGCTTACAGAGAAAAGGGATCTATTTCATCATCCACTTCCAAGTAACCGTCCATTTCTGGAGAAGTCAGGGTAGGAACTCAAGCAGGGCAACAATACCAAGACAGAAAATGAAGCAGGAGCCATGGAGGAATACTGCTTATAGGCTTGATTCGCATGGCTTTTTCAACATGTTTTCTTATACACCCCTATTTATATAGGGGTGGCAACACACACAATCAACTGGGCCCTCCCCTATCAGTCACTAAGAAAATGTCCCACAGGCTTACCAATAGGCCAATTACATGGCCTATTTGAGACATAGTCTCAATTGTGGTTCCCTCTTCTCAGACATGTGTAGGTTTGTGTAAAGTTGGCAAAGGCAACCAGGACAGTTCTCTATACTATCCTCCAATAATAGAAAACTTTATGCTCACACAGAAACCTATGGCTACTTCAATAGTGTTTTCATAATTACCAGGCATAGAGAAAAACAATATACTGCAATAGCTGTGTGATTAAATAAACTGGACACATCAAGATTATCCTAAAAGAAATCAGTGATCCACATAAAAAGCCATGAAGTTAAGGTCAGATTGCTAATTCAAAGAAGCCAATGTGAGAAGTCTATGTACCCTTTGATTCTAACCATACTCTGTAAAAGGAAAACCAAGAAGGACAGAAAGGGATCAGCAGTTGGTCAGGAGTACTGGGGATGTAAAAAGGAGGGAATGACAGAACACAGGAACTGCCTATGCAGCTGGCGCTTCTGTCTGTCACTGAAGTGCTGACATCTGATGTATTTGTTAGAGCCTATAGAATTATGCTGAGAATGAACCCTATGTGTGCTGTGTGTTTCAGTTTAATGTCAATGTTGGTTAATAAATGTTTATAAAAAGATACAGATGGAAAATAGGTATAACTATAGACACACGGATGGAGTTGAATTCATAATTTATAGCTATATAAGAAAAGTGCTGGACTAGTGAGTTGGTTCTCATCTGTACCAGGGAAGAAATCCTAGAGAACACCCAAACTGAGAGCCAACAAAGATAAGGAAGCTCTTTCCAACTCAAGGCTTGAAATCAGCATTACAAATACTTTAACCCAATTCCCAGTCTTCTAGATAAGTCTATATTCAACCATCCCAGGCCTGCTAGTGGATAGAATCTAGCTATGTATATTACACAAAATGTATCATGACCAAGAATTTCTTCAAACAATTGAAGTGTTTAATTTGTTCACAGTCCCATTCATTCACTTGGTACAGAGAACATCCATAGAAAATATATGGCTCATAAGCCACACACACTTAAAATGTGTAGTGTTTATCTGGGCAGTAATTCCAGCACTCAGGCAGCAGAAGCAGGTGGATCTCTGTGAGTTCAAGGTCAGCCTAGACAGAGAGAGTTCCAGGACAGCCAGGACTGTCTTAAAAAACAACCAACCAAATAAACAAGCAAACAAATAACGTATTTAGGTGTTTTTAAGAAATGTGTGCAAACTCTCAAAATAGATATTATAACAATCAATAAAACTGAAGAGAGACCACTTGCAAAAATGAATATTATTAGAATGCTAAATTGACTTACAGTTGGCAAAATCAATGCTTTTCATGAACAGAAAAAAGAAACAGGGTTGGGAATGTTTCCAACATCTTCAGAATAAGAAACAAAAATGCATCTGACAAAATGTAACCTATACTTGTGACAAATGTTTTCATCCAAGTAGATGTGAAAGGCTAACAAATGAAGAACATTTTAAAGATGCATGGTGTCATATCTGATAGCAGAAGACTGAATTTCATTTTCCAAAGCCTGGGATCCACGATTTACATATTTCACTTTCATTTTGGCCCACCTAGAAACCATTGGCATATAAAGAACAGAAAATACTATGCTGAAAGAAAAAACACTTAGGTAGACACAAAGAGTGGGGACTGTATAATTCTTCCAAAATGAACTAAGTTGGCAGACAATAAATATTCTACCAGAGGTAGGACTAGGACTAGTGTTATCTGTTAACAGGCCCAATGGGGAGTTCACAAAATGAAGAAAGCATTCTAAGTCTTTTGTTGTTGTTGTTGTTGTTGTTGTTTTATTTACATTTCAAACGTTAACCCCCTTCACAGTTTCCCCTTAAAAAAAAAAAAAAAAAAAGAACAACAAAAAAAAAAAAAAAAAAAAAAAAAAAAAACCACCCTATATCATTTCCCCTCCCCTCAGCTTCTATGAGGGTGCTTCCCCACTCACCCACTCCTGCCTCACTGCCCTAACATTTGCCTACACTGGGGCATTGAGCCTCCACAGGACCAACGGCCTCTCCTCCCATTGATGCTAGATAAGGCTATCCTCTGCTATATATACATCTGGAGCCATAGGTCCCTCTTTTGGTTGGTGATTTGGCTCTTGGGAGTCCTGGAGGGAGGGCTATCTCGTTGGTTGATATTGTTGTTCTTCTTATGGGTTGCAAACCCCTTCAGCTCCTTCAGTCCTTCCACTAACTCTTCCATTGGGGTCCCCATGCTCAGTTCAATGGTTGTCTGCCAACATCTACCTCTGTCTTTGTTAGGCTCTGGTAGAGCATCTCAGGAGACAGCTATATCAGGGTCCTGTCAGCAAGCACTTTTGGTGTCAGTAATACTGTCTGGGCTTGGTGTCTGCATATGGGATGGATGCCCAGGAAGGACAGTCTCTGAATGGCCTTTCCTTCAATCTCTACCCCATTCTTTGTCCCTGTATTTCCTTTAAACAGGAGCAATTCTGGGTTAATATTTTTGAGATGGGTAGGTGGCCCCATGCCTCAACTGGGATCTGTACCCAACCTCTGGATATGGTCTCTACAGGTTGTCTCTCCCCTTAGTTGGGTATTTGAGCTAATGTCATCCCAGCTGGGTTTTGGAAGCCTCTTGCTTTCCTGAGATTCGGGACTCACTGGTGCCTACTCCATGTTCCCCTTCCAATTTTCTGAACAGGACATCAATGATTCATGCTCTAAGATTAACTATAGACAAAGCAGATCTAATAAAACTGCAAAGCTTCTGGAAGGCAAAGAACACTGTGATCAGGACAAAACAGCAGCCTCCAGATTGGGAAAAGATCTGTACCAGTCCTATATCGAATAGAAGGCTAATGTCCAATATATACAAAAGAACTCAAGAAGTTAGACTCCAGAGAGCCAAACAACCCTATTTTAAAAATGCGGCACAAAGTTCAACAAAGAATTCTCAACTGAGGGATCTCGAATGACCAAGAAGAACCTAAAGAAATTTTCAACATCCCTAGTCATCAGGAAAATGCAAAATCAAAACGACCCTGAAATTTCACTTCACACCAATCAGAATGGCTAAGATCAAAAACTCAGATGACAATAGATGCTGGCGAGGATGTGCAGAAAGACGAACACTCCTCCATTGCTGGTGGGATTGAGAGCTGGTACAACCACTCTGGAAATCAGTCTGGAGGTTCCTCAGAAAACTGGACATAGTACTACTGAGAAACCAGCTATGCCACTCCTGGGCATATAACCAAAGACACTCCAACATATAACATGGACACCTGATCCACTATGTTCATAGTAGCCTCGCTTATAACAGCCAGAAGCTGGAAACAACCCAGATGTCCCTCAACAAAGGAATAGATACAGAAAATGTGGTACATTTTCACAACGGAGTACTACTTAGCTATTAAAAACAATGACTTCATGAAATCTTCAGGAAAATGGATGGAACTAGGCAATATCATCCTGAGTGAGGTAACCAAGTCACAAAACACACATGGTATGTATTCACTGATAAGTGGATATTAGGCAAAAAGCTTGGAATAACCACAATACAACTCACAAACCATATGAAGCTCAAGAAGGAAGACCAAAGTGTGGATGCTTCAATCTTAGTGAGAAGGAGTAACAAAATAATCACAGTAGGTAGAGGGTGGGAGGGACTTGGGAGGAAGAGAGGAAGGGGAGGGAATAGCAGGATCAGGTATGGGAGGAGAAGGGGATCATATACAGAGGATCAGAAAATTGAACAGAGATGTGTAGTAGCATTTCAAGTCTTACGTTGCTGGTTGTGAGTCGAAGACACTTGTTGCAACCCCTTGAATGTTTAACTCTTAGGAGTGTGTCTTTCTTCATAAGTAGTTATTGGCTTGCTATACAATGCATATCATTGTAGTTTTGATTATTATATGTCTTAGTGAGGTTAATGTTTCTGTGATGAAACACCATAACCAAAGCAAGCTAAGGAGGAGAGGGTTTATGTGGCTTACATTTTCATACCACCTTTCATAGTTGGAAGAAATTAGGAGAGGAACTCAGGCAGGGCAGGAGGAGCTCCTGGTAGCAGGAGCTAATGCAGAGGCCATGGAAGAGTGTTGCTTACTGTTCCCAATGGCTTGCACAGCCATTCTTATAAAAGCTGTGACCACCAGTTCAAAGGTGGCACCATCCACAGTGAGCTGGGCCTTTCCCCATCAGTGACTAAGAAACTGTCTTACAGGCAGAAACGTTTTCTCAGATGAGGTTTCTTCCTCTCTAAGGACACTAGCTTGTGTCAAGTTAACATAAAACTAGCCAGCACATACTATATAGTACAGTTGTTTTCAATAGTCTATTGATTGACATAGCCTACGTAGTTGTATGAAAATGTCATAAACTCATCATTTTGTATGATTAATATACAAAAACAACAACATGGGAGGTATAACATTACATGCATGTACTTGTGTTATTTAGTTTGAGTCTTGAAACAAAAATTAGAACCTGCATTAGGGAACAATTATTAAACATTAAAAGGACCTTGGTGGTGCATATTTTTATATGAAATATCTGAAAAAGACACAAGATGGCGATGTTACACCAAGAAAATATACACAAACGCTGTGGCTGTATCCAAAGCCTCCTGGTGGCTGAAGGTGAGTCCATGGAGTGAATTCTCCTCAATGCTCTTTTCTGAGTGACTTTGGAAGCCATTTCTCATATCATAATTGCTACTTCCAATCAATAAGCATCCTTTAAACATCTCGAGAGCGTATTAAGAAGTTCTCTTTTCGTCTATCACTAATACTGTTCAAAAGTACAGTAGTTTGCTATCAGTACAGTATTTACTACTATGACACTCATGTCTACTGAATGTTGTAAGTTCAGTAAGTCCACTGTGAAATATCACCCTAATTTTTAAAGATTTGATTGCATCCCTCTAGAAACCCCGATTTTGTGTTTAAGATACTCAAACATAGAGGGCAGTGCAGGAACACGGATCTCCTTAAACACTGGTGTAGGGAAGTTAGAGGAACTGAATCTAAGTTGGTGCACCCTATAACAGAGTGAAATGACACATAGTCAGGTTGTTAGGGAGAACCAAAAATGTTCATTTACTCAAAGCTACAGAGGAAAAGAAAATGGATCCATTTCTCAAACTATTTCATTCAGAATCATTTTCTTTAAAACATTACTTCTCAACAATGGTGAAGATGTTTCTATCTCAATTAACTTAATTAGTCTCTGACTCCACATATAGGTGACAACAGGAAGGCATCAGAAGAGACAACAGGCAAACAAGCCAAGAGGAGAGGCACTTCTTCTGTCCTCAGGGTATTGCCACATAGAGTCCCAGAGCTCATACCATAAACACCACTGTAGGAACTTGAAGTCAGTGGCAGAGTCTAGCAGAGCCATACTGGTGGACAGTGGCAGAGAAAAACTCAGAAAATGACCTCTGAACTATGGGCCTAAAGCCCAATTTAAATGGGATCACTGCACTGACAGATGCTCAGCAGCCAAGGCCAGATGCAGTTGATGGTGCATTTTACTGTTTGAGTCTCTGGACTGTAGGACTTATGGCACTCCAGAATACAGACTCAGCCTGCTCTGAACGGTGTACATAATTCTTTGAGCTTGTTCCCAAAGGGCTCTGAGCTCTAATTTGCTTTTCTAAAAGATGAGGGAAACCACATCTTTCTCGCGGGATTGTTCTTAAGATTAACAGGTGCTCTGTGCAAGAACTGGCACTCAAGGCTTCATTATGTGATTAGTTTGTGTCCCTCCTCCTTTTTTGTGGCTACCTGCAATCCTGTGACTAATTCCCTGCTTCTGAGATAAATTCCAGCGGCAAACCTCCGAGTAAGCTCAGGGTTCTGGTTCTGAATGTTTGCCCCTCACAAGCTTTGCTCATGTTTTCTGCCCTCCTTTCTGGATCTGGATTGAAGACTAAATTCTGCCCATTACTTTTGGCAGCACTTAGTTTGCTAAATCTTCCCAAGGGGAGCCTGCATATGTCTGCACCCTGGGAAAAGCTAGAGAATAAGAATTTCCAAAGGATATATCAGAATCACATGTCTTTCTTAAGCACTGGCCACTAGGGCTTCCAATTGACATGATTCTATGCTAATTTTCATGTCACAGCTCCTTACATATCTCAGTAGTCACCTGGACAGGGCGTCATGTGGTTGTGTACGCAACTCACTAAAATACCTATACTCCCTCAGCTAATGTGGATTTTGAGCATATCCAGTAGGCCTGTGCTGTCAAATATTGGTGCCACAGGAAGACTGGTGAACTTTTAAGAAGGAAGTAAAGTCACTTACTTGAAAGGCATTATGGGATCCCGTTCTCTTTCTTTGTCTCTGGTTGAGTCTTGGCCATGACATGATCCGCTTTGTTCTATAAATGTACTGGTTGAATGATGCAGTGTCTCATCTCAGGCCGGAAGCCAACTTATCCCTGACCAAAAGTATGAGAAAAAAATCCAAAACCAAACCAACTTTTCCTTATAAGTTATTCTCTCTCATATTTCTTACAATGAAAGGAGAACAAATGTACTCTGTCCAACACCATCTAGTCTTCTTGTTTCCTCCCCTTATCATCCAGCTGGTGGTCACCCAGCAGTGCTAAGCAGTCAGCTCCTGTACCTTCTCCCTGGCTTCAGCACTGTAGCATCTTCCTGTTTGGTTTCTTTCTGTTCATGTACCACTCTACCGTGTTCTTCTCTCCCAGGCCCAGAGATAAACTTTTAAATATGCTACTGAATCTGGAGTCCTTCAGTTTAGCTTTTCCCACAGTTTCTTATTGAAGATAACTTAAAATCTATGCTCCCGGCCGATCCTTTCCACAGGGCCCTCAGTCACTGTGGTCCCAGTTTATTTTCTGTCTATAAATACAACACATCTTCCCACCCAAACCTCCATATTCTGTCTTATTTATCTAAAACTAGGATCACAGCATGTTCTGCTTGGTTTGGGCAACAACTGTGATGATGAGGTTGTTTCTGCTGTTACAGGGTCAACAACTGCTAATGTTCATGGCATCAGGACCAGTTTTGGACTTCTAAATTAGAAAAGTAAAAGTTACACAAGATGAGCTAAATCCGGAAGTGAATGACTAATATTGCTGGTTGAAAGTACTCATCAAGCACCAGATCACATGATCAGATTTATCTTTAATTCTTATTATTATAAACTGGTGCCATTAGATTCACTGGGAGACTTCCTCAAAATAAAAATTAAAAAAAGAAAAGAGATATGTAGATGGTCCTGCAGTTGTTTTTATTAATTCCACTTCTTCAAGAAGGGCTGCCTAGTTAGTCATATACTCATGAAGATGACTTCATCTGAACCTTCCCATTTTAATTAGTAAAATAAAGGCAAGACTCGGTGATTGGGCAGGGGAAGGGAGGTGGAGAGAGAGTCAAAGGTCAGAGGAGAGAAGAGGAGTGATGTTCCAAGATGGAGGTCTAGAAGGATGAATTGGATCCAGGTGGGCTTTATTGTTGTTAAGTAACTATGAACATTTAAGGATTTTATAGGTCTAATATCTCATATAGAAAGGCAGTTTGTATCTTTGTCTATTTGATGTAATCTTATTGTATAGAGGGTTTGTGAGTTGAGAATTGAATTATTAACCTGTATGAAAAACTATCGGGCTATAGAATTGTGTCTGTGTTGGGGTTTGGCGTAAAGAAACACCCCAGAAGACAGGCAGTAGGGCAGGTGTAGTAAACCACCAGGGAAGGGAGTCATGTGGATGGAGTGAGACTGCGGGGCGGCTTGGACCTAGCGACAGCGTCCTCTGTACTAGAAGCGGTTCCCAAAGAGTGAGACCATGGGGCTGATATAGAGATAGGCCTTTCCTTTTTAAATATTTACTGCAATAGCATGGCTGGTAAAAATTTTTGTTTGATTAAGAGTTTTCATTGCTGTGCAGAAAATCTTTATTCCATGTAGTCCCATCTGTTGATACCTAATAGTATTTGAGTTGATAATCTTTTGCTCAGAATGTTCTAGTCTTTCCCAATGTCCTAAAGTATTCCATTTTCATCTAGAATTTCCAGCATTTCAGGTTCTAAATGGAAGTTGATTCATTTAGAATAAATTTTCATATAAGGTAAAATACGTTAATGCAATTTCTGCTAGAACAAATCCAGTTTGCCAGGACCACTTGTTAACTAGACCATCTTTTACTGTGTTTGCCTCCTCTTTTAATAATTAGGCAGGCATGGCTTTACTGGTTAATTTGGGAATCCTTTATTCTTTTGCATTTGTCTACCTGTCTGCTTTTTATGTCAGTACTAAGCTGTCTTTATCATTAGAGCTCTGTAGTGTAATTTGAAGCTAGGAGTTGTGATGACATCATTGTATTCTTCTTAGACTTACTATGGATAACTGTGGACTTTGGTAATTCAGTATGAATCTAGTTCCGTGGAATATGACATCATAGTTTTGATAGCTGTAACAATATGTTTGGTATATTGATATAGAAAGAAAAGCTAAATTAGTTACTCTTTTGGGTTGGTACCATGAAATATCATGGCTAAGGCAATTTAATGAAGAAAGGGTTTGTTTTACCTTATAATTCTAGAAGGATAAGAGTCCAGCATGGTGGGAAGTCATGGCACCAAGCATCAGGACTGGTGACAGGAAGAAGTCTAAAGCTGACATCCTCAGTCTCAAACACAAATCAGAGAGACAAGGAGAAGGAGAGAGACACAAAGAGAGGGTTGAGGGAGAGAGAGAGACAGAGACAGAGAAAGAGAAGAACAGAGAGTAACAGAGAAAGAGAAACCAAAAGAAAGACTGAAAGAGTGTTGCCAGATATTTGATCACATTTTGGACCCCTGTATTGTGTTATTTACTGAAAAAAAAAAAAAAAAAAAAACTTGTTTCCAGTTGTGTATGTCAGCCTTAGCACACACCTTTAATCCATCTGGCTGGAATGCAAAGTGGCCCTTAGTACACAACTTTAATCCCAAACAATGAAGGTAAAGTTAGTTTGCAGATGTCAGAATGCATGTCTGAAAGTGACATCTAGTTGACTGGCTGAAAAGGTGATGAATCAGAGAAAGATTTGACAGAATGACTCAGACATAGAATACACCCAACTCATGATAAAAGACAGGAAAGGGAAGCTAATTAAGAGAGCAAGGCAGCAGTTGCGGGGAGGGTACAGGGACAAGGACTAGGAGGAGAGTTTTACCAGCACAGTTATTCAGAGACAGGATAAAGAGAACAAGCTAGACACAGGTAAAGAGAGAATGAGCCAAAAATTTACAAGTATCCAGAAGATTAGAACATATTGCCAAAGTTAAAATGAGGTCTAGAGCAAAGCAATTCAGGAGAAGTTGAGAGAAGCCAGATTGAACCAGTTAGCATGGAGAAGAGTTTGAGCCAGAACAACTGAGTTGCACTAGCCAGCAAGAGTTCAGAAAGACCAAGAAAGTGTGAGTTCATTTAGCAGATAAATCTCAGAGAATGAAAACATTCTAGGCCTAGATTAGATTGCATGGCAGTTAGAAGCTTCCAGAACTAGGCCTAGGTTAGCAGACAGATGCAGCAAGAATTCCATATAAATATCACAACAGACAAAAGTCACATTGGCAATCAAGGGAGGACACTATAAACACCCAAAGCCTGCCTTCAGTGACACACTTCCTCCAGCCAGCCTACACCACTCAAACCTTCCCAACAGTGGACAGAGAGTTCAAATAACCGAGCCGATGGGAAACATTCCCATTCCAAGCATTCCAGGAGCTGAATTTATAAAGAAATGTATAAATTAAATACCATGAAAATAAAATGGCCAGTCAACAGGTAGGCTAATGAGTCAAATGAATAGTTTTCACAAAAAGAAATCTATAAGGACACTGACTACTCTTAAGTGTGTTTATCATCCCAAGTCATGAGGGAAATGCAAATTAAAACTACTCTGAGGTACTCTTTCCCTCCAGTGAAATGGTTATCATCAATAAGTCTGGCAAGAAATGGTAGAGTGGGGACAAAGAGGAGCTCTTATTCACTGCTAGTAAGACTAAACATTAATGTGGCTGCTATGGGAATCTGTGTAGGGTTCCTCAAAACATATTATAGAATTACCATACGACCCAGCTGTTTAACTCCTGGGTATCTATCCAAAGAATTTTTATAGTACCATCGACATACTTGCACCCCCATGTGTATTCGTGATCTCTTCACTAGAGCAAGAAAATAGAACTCACATAATTGTCAATCAAGAGAGGAGTGAATTAAGAAAATGTGACACATGTATAAATGGAATCGTGTTAAGGTTCAAATGAAAAAGAAATCACAACTTTTTGGGAAAATTAGTAGACTTAGAATGTTTAAGGAAATTCAGCCAAGCGCAAAATGAAAAATAAAACTGCAAATTCTCCCTCATTAGTGACTTTTAGCCTATAATGAATCCATGTATCTATGTAAACCAATGCACACCTGGGTATGATATATCATGTAGAAAAGAAAAAAGGAAGGAATAACCAAAGGAAAGATGACAAAATGAATATTAATGAGTTCACATATACAGTATTGTTCTCTCAAAGCTTAACACATGTTCAGTGCAAAATAAGCCCTGATTTGGGCAGTGTTCACATGTAATTCCATGAGAAGCTAAGAGGTCCTAATTTTAAATTATATTTTTTATTGTTAGAATAGTCCCATAGGCTGTAATTTTTGTATTTGATACTAAACATAGTCATTTTAAACAAAAATTTTAGCTATTTGAGTAATAGAATTTGTTAAGGATAGTTAAAAGTATATAATCCTAGTTTTGAAGTTTCTGAGACTTCTTCAGAATATTGAATGATCATCCTTAGATCTCACAAAGCAGAACCCAGGGATCTCAAAACGCTGAAAAACTTGATTTCTTCTAAAATGCATCATTGCGACTAAATAAATGTACTTTTAAAAGTTATAATTACAGTAAATTCTTATTCTCTCATATTATTCACATTCTCACCATAGTTTTTAAAATATTTTTATTAGATGCTCTCTGCATTTACATTTGAAATGTTATCCCCTTTGCCCACCCTGCTCCTATCCCGTTCCTCCTCTACTTGTCTTCATGAAAGTGAACTAGCTCCCAATTACCCTCTGCACCTCAGTGCCTTTGCATTCCCCTACATTGGGAAAACCTGGACCAGAGGCCTTTTCTCACATTGACGCCAGATACTATGCTTCGCCGAATATAAAACTGGAGACATGGGCCTCTCAATATGTGCTCAATGGTTGGTGTTCTAGTCTACAGGAGTTGTGTTGGGATTGGTTGGTTGATAATGTTCTTCCCATGAGGCTACAACCCCCTTTAGCTCCTTCACACACCCCCCAGCACCCTCACTGGGGTCCCTGTCCTCAGTCTGATGGTTAGCTGCAAGCATGTTCAGCTGCATGACTCTGGCAGAACCCCTGAGGAGGCACCCCATCTGGTTCCTGCCAGCAAGCACCTCTCAGCATCAGCTATAGTGCTTGGGCCCAGTGACTGCACATGGGGTGGATCCCCAGGCAAGGCAGCCCCTGAAAGATCCCCTCTTCAGTCCCTGCTCTTCCACTTGACCCTGCACCTCCTCCTGTGAGGTGAGTGTTTGGTTCTCCCTTCTCAGAAGGACTGAGGCTTCCACATTTTGGCATTCCTTCTTTTTGAGCTTCATAAGGTCTGTGAATTGTTTCTTGGTATTTAGAGCTTCCTGGGGCTAGTATCTAATTTTCAGTGAGTGCACATTATATCTGTTCTTTTCATTATAGTTTTTTAATTTGAAGAGTAAAAGGGCATGATATATGGTCAAAAATTCATATGATGGGCAATTGGAGGATATGCACAACCTTGATGTCTGGTCTTCACACACTCATGTACACACACACACACACACACACACACACACACACACACACACAATTAAACAAGTAAACAGACAAAAACAGAACACTTGAAAGAAAAATTTTTACAACCATCTACTGGAGCTCATTACCTGAATCATTTTTGTTTTTTACTAGTTCTTCCAGTCTCTAAGGAATTGAAAAATTATCCATGATAGAAAAATTACACAAATTACTTCACTATTTCCAGTGCAGAGTATTCTAATTGCAGTGATTTTAAAGTAATTTTAAAGTAATGATTATTTTAAGACCAAGTTTTTATACTGTTGACTACTCTTTCCTTAAAATTCTTTTCAGCTTTATCTAGCACTATTTTTCCTGTATTTACTTTCCATTTTATCTGGGTTTCTGCTATGATTTCATTTTCTTGCTTTTGCTCTCTGTTTCTTATTTTCTTTTTTTCTTAAATTATTGCCTCATAAATAGTAATACATTAAATGTCTTGTGTCTCTTGGGTTTTACAGTATTTAAAACTCTAATCTGCTGAACTGCTAAGGAGGCTCAGCAGTTACATGCACAGGACTTGCTCTAGCTGAGGACCTGAATTTAGTTTCCAGCACTCACAGGGGAGCAGGTTAGGCTTACAACATGCTTTAAGGGGAGCTGTAAGCTCCCGAGAATTCTGCTTCAGAGTATTCAGACTCTGAAGTCTTCTTCCGGCCTCTCCATGCATTACACTGAAGTGTTCAAACTTACCCTCACACATACATATAAACCCATAATTAAAAAAAATAAACCTTATCATTTCACATAACTTCAGATTTTGCTTGAATAAGATGTTTAAATCAGAATTTGCTAGGTGGGCTTCTGGTTTTCTTTAGTTAGTTTGGTCTGGTGTTTTGATTTTGAGGTATTAGGCATGGGTTTTTGTTGTTGTTTGGTTTGGTTTGGTTTGGGCTTGTTGTAGGATACAGTTTTACAGTTGCTTGAAACTCTCAGCATATGGTTCAGGTTGACCTTATATCCATGATCCTTCTATCTATAAATGGGACTATGTTATGGATGTGTCACTAAAGTTAAAGTAAGTAAAACATCTGACAATGGATACATTTCTTTTTTATTTTCTTCCAAGCTTTCCAGATCTAATAAGTATTTATCTGTTCTGTCGTTACCATCAAACTCTTCATTTCTTTTGATTATGGTGTTTCAATGTAAACTACATACTTTAACTATCAAAAGGCATGGGAATTTGTGTTTTTCCACACTCTCACCTAATACATTCCCATATTCTAGCAGTATGTAATCCTTACAGATTTCTAGCTTCTCCTCCTACATCTTCATTCCAATCAACTCCCGAACCTAAAGGTCAGGAAACATGCAGAAGAGGGGGTAAAAAGATTGTAAGAACCAGAGGGTCAGGGAATTTGCTTTGAAATTATGTCTCATCTTAACATCAGAAGCTATACCTGAAAAGTCTCACCCACATGACTGTATATGCATAAACAAAACATGGACAGGAATAATAGACGTGCACAAGGGTATGGGATTTGAAGAGGGGGAAGCCCATGAAGCCTCAGCCATGTACAAGGAACCAAACAACAAAGAAATGCTGAGAGTGGAAAAATAGTCTTTGACCAGGGTAGAATACACTAGTAGGCTATCAAATGCCAAACATATGTAGTAGTAATATATAGACTAAGCAGGTTGGATTTAAGTATTTAGGATATGAATATGTATTTATATATACACATCAGTGTGTAGCAAATAATAAAATGAAGTCATGAATCTGAAAGAGAGCAAGAAGTGTTATATGGGAAGATTTGGAGAATGGAAAGGGGAGGAGATGATGTAATTCTAAGTACAAAAAAATTAAATAATTAAAAATTACCATCATAGTAACATATTTATGGTATATTGTCATTAACCATATCTATTTTTATTTAAGAGCAAAAGCTATGACATTTGTAAGATAAAATACCAATAACAACTTGAAATATCAACTTAAGGAATCAAAAGGAATACCACAAAATAAATGTACTGTATTTATCAAGGAACATAACTGATATACTGACAGCCATTCTAAAAAAAAAAAAAAAACCCTGGCTTCTTTCTCTGGAGTGAAGAACTGTGAACAGCAAATGCTTACTATAGCTTTTGGGCCATACACAAAATATCCTCTCAGCTATTGAAAAAGATTTTGCTGCGTAAAGCAAGAAAAGGGAAAAATTTATATAGGGTTTGGTTGTCTTTAAGTAAGATCTACTTGAGTTTCTCCCCTCACCCGTTCAAATATTTTCAAGGCTTGAAAGCATTGCCAACCACTATTTCCTCTGATTGAAATGGAGGGAGGGAGGAGAGGGAAAGGGGAGGAGGTAGGGAGGGAAGGAGGGAGAAAGAGAGGGAGGATGAAAGGGAGGGAGGAGAGATGGGGGAAGAGTGAGAGAAATAGAGAAAGAAGAGAGAAGTAGAGAGATGAGTGGGTGAGTGAGTGAGTGACAGAGAGAGAGAGAGAGAGAGAGAACCCCATAAATAAAGATTCCCACCAGACTCATGAGGGTGTGGCAGGGCAAGGAGCAGGAACTGCCATCTATCCCCATTGAAAAGGACAACAAAAAAAGAGATTTTAAGTTGTTTGGTGATGCTAGAGTTCATTGAGTTCAGTATTTCTTTCACCAAAGAGGAAACTCAACTGCAGACAGTTGGACAATTGCAGAGCTACTGAAAGGCAATGCCAGGCCCAGAGCCCAGAGCTGGAGTCCCAGTCCAAACCACTTTTCTTCTGCATCACAGCTGCCTCTCCACAGCCCTGAGGTTTTACAGTTTCACTTATTCAAATGCAAATATTTGTGCTTTATATTTCTTTACTAACTGAAGTTTGCTCTACCGGATAAATGAATGTGGATTGGCCATGTCAAAATGATCAACTCCCTTTACAAGATTAGTTTGTCTTGGTCTCAATTTTTAATGTGGAACTCATTTTTTTTAAACCCATCAAGCCTGCTTTGCTTGCACTTAGTGGATGCTACAAGAAGTAATGATGAGATCACTGAAATCAATGGCCCAGAGGAAAGTCTTCCCTAGTCCCATTCCCACTCCTACTTTGGGAAAGAGTCCAGCAAACTGGTTGCTATGAAACCTGTGCAGCTGGACTCAGTGGGAGTCTGGGTGGTCTCATAAAAGCTTTTGAAACTTTGAGAAAACTAGGGAAGTTGTGTGTTCATCCATTATCACACCAAGGGGAATAAACATGATGAACACGTACCTTCAGATAGTCTGTCATTTAAGAGAAGTCGGCACAGCTAAGAAGCACTTCTCTGTAATGTGATAGATTCGGTGGCGAAGATTAGATGAATCTAAGATACCAGCACACCAGAGTCATATCTTTACCCTGCTTTCTAAGGATACTGAACATATCTGCCAAAGATGATGTTAAGCAAAAATACAAGAAGAGCGAGAGTGAGACAGAGAGAGAGAGAGAGAGAGAGAGAGAGAGAGAGAGAGAGAGAGAGAGAGAGAGAGAGAGAGAGAGAATAACCGATGAAGTAGAAGAGAAAATGTTTCTGTAGATCCCAGTTTATTCTAATAGCTCAGAGGCATCAGGAAACCTATGGGACAGATGAACAGAAATCAGAGGTGTCTCTGGAGCATGTCTTGCAGGAACAGGACAAGTGGCGGAAGAGCTGTTGACAGGATGGGTTGGGAGGAGCTGAAAGGCATAACATTCCATATACAAAGCATTTGAATCTGCTTCAGACTGTGCATGTGACAACTGCACCTTGAAGAATACAGTGTGCCTCCTGTGCCCATAAGCCCTCTATTCTGAACGTTGGTGCGCTGAGCGATGTAGAAAATAAGGAGGAAGCTGTGCAAAGCCAGGCGTATAATGGACAATGTAAGGGGCCTGGCCTTCAGGAAAATGTGCTCGCATGGGGGAGCAAACATCATCTTCTGATTAAATCCCAGTCTGTATTGCTGAGTAATAATGAATGACACAAGAGAGGAGATTAGCTTTAGCGAACAGGAGAAGAAATTTATCTAATACTGTGGGAAATTAAAGGGACATTTCTTTTCCTTACATGTGAAGGCAGTCTGAAGGGAGAAGCTAAGTCTGCCATGGCAGTTTTGTCTGAGAGGGAATTTCATCTCCTTTGCTTCTGCAGCACATCACTTGCCCAGGACTCTGTCAGTGCTACTGAGGTGTACCCAGTACACCCATACTGCCAAGAAGTCAGACTAGAGCACTAGCAGTCTTACATGGGCTAATGCTCCTTCCAGCTTCTCTTCAAGTCAGTCAAGTTGTAGGATTTGGTGAGCACCACATTTCTGCAAGGTGCTGGCTGGGCCTTCCTGCTGAACTCCTGGGTACTCTATCGGATGCAAATTCCCAGTGCCAGAATGCCTATCATTGGCTCGCTATTATTTTAGTACTATTATATTTTTGTTTTCTGAAAAAAAAATCTATATTTGAATTTTTGTAATTTTTATGTAAGTTCAAAGTTAACAGAAAGTTGCAAAAGTGCTTCAAAGAGTTTCTATCCTCTCTGTCATCAAATCTCATTGTTCTAAACTGCCATAGTAAAATTATCAAAAATTGTCACTAACACAAATCTATATCAACAACACACTGGGAACACCAGGAAGCAGTGGCATACCTCACTCCAACTTCCTTGTCCTGTTTACATTTTTCATTTCTCTTGGCTCAGGACCTTTCTTGGACTTCGGGTGGACTTTTGGTTCTTTAATTTCCCTCATTCTTCATGTTTGTACCTTCTAAATGCAATATTATTAGAGGACATTTAATATGTATGTCTCTCAGTGGTAGTCATTCCATCTCTAAGGTAGGGTCCTCTAGTGTTATTTGCATAAGACGTATGGCTTTCCCTTTCTAATGTGCCTTTTTAATGGACCCAAACCATTATTTCATTACTTATTAAATAAATCTGATCAGAGGTTCTAGATATGCATCATTTTTTTAGTTCAGTGGCCCATTTTCTGTCCTGTCCTTTTTGGTTTGCTAACTTAACATCTTCCTTGACTTTTACATGTAGAGAGTCCTCTGAATTTGGAACCAGTTAAATATTTACTAAATATGCAGTTTCTTCATGTAGATCTGGCATTTCAAGTCTCTTTAGTTCAGTGAAGCTATCATAATATTGTCTTTCTCAATTAATTAATAGTGGTAATTTTTTCAAGTATTTGTCAATTGTGTGATTATACTCACAATGACTACATGGTAATTTTATTATTAAAATTTTAGGTTCACTTCTGATACATGCCCATGATTTACTATCAAAGAAAAAGGTATGGAGTGAAGAAAAAGTCAGAGGGCAGGAGAGATGACTTAGCAGTAAAGAGTATTGGCTGTTCTTCCAGAAAGCCCAATAATCTCAGGACCCACACAGTGGCTCATAATCATCTGTAACTGTAGTTCCAGGGATCTGACACCTCTTCTGTCCTCCCAAGGACACCAGGCACTCTTCTATATTTATATTATATCTATACACTTATGATATATAATAGATATGAAAACAAAACAATCATATACATAAAAATCAAAATAAGAAAAATTCTAAATTAAATGAAAAGGTAGGTAGAGGCAAGATCCACTAAGAAATCATCTTGAAGCACTGGACATATATTTCTGTTTATTGAAAATGAGAGTAACCGAAAAGATCAAGACACTGTCTCCATATAAAGTAAGCTATTTTCAAAATCCAGATGTGTGTGTAACTCAGAAACAAGACTGAAGCAGGGGAGTCAAGCTAGTTGCCTCCAGAGCAGTATACAAAGCTTAAGAGTAATGTGACAGTGGCAGTATTTTTATCTTCCTGCTTCCTTTCCCAAGACCAGGCACCAACCTAGGCTCTTAACAAATACACATTTAATCTCCACCATGACCTTAGGAATTACGAAGAGTTATGCTTCATATCTTAAAGCTGTTAATTTAGAGAGACCAGATGACCAAAAGGTAGCAAGTTTCAGGAGTAAATGCTCCACCCGAATAATGGGACAACACAACCCACATCCTGATCACTCACTCTGCCCGGACAGGCATTACATAAGGAGGAAGTTTTCCTTAGCATATGGCTGACTGCCTAAGTCCTTCCGTATTTGGAAAGTTAAGAATGGGCCTAGCTGCTCACTATTGATTACTATTATTGGTGATGACTTGGTGCACTGATCCAGGCAGGCAGGCGTTTATCAGGGTGCTCTTACTAATAGCCAAGCTTACACTCCTCCCTCTACCGCAACACTGTTATACCACTGGGCATTCTAGTCTTCTGCTATGACAGGATGTTGATTGACATCATCAACATCAGAAGATATTACTTTGGCTGTGACATCACCACTAGCCTGATGTCATTCACATCTAATTAGTAAGGCTGCCTGTACAATCCTGGTCCCAGCAATGCACACACTCACCCAGGACATTAAGTATTTTAAGGTACTAGTAAATACAGGGAGAGGGGATTCTGCCTGGGTAGAGACTGTAAAGAAAGAAAATTAGCAGCAGTCAGAATAATGGAGGAAGAGAAACACGAGGAGGAAAGAAGGAGAGTTCTCTCTCTCTCTCTCTCTCTCTCTCTCTCTCTCTCTCTTTCTCTCTCTCTCTCTGTGTGTGTGTGTGTGTGTGTGTGTGTGTGTGAGAGAGAGAGAGAGGGGGGGGAGTGGATAAATGAAGGAGAGGAGAAGGCACAGCTACAGAAGAAAGAAGAGATGAGGAGGGACCAAGGCTGACAGTGATGACTGACATGGTCATGTTTTGTTAAAACTTTGAAATAGTTCCAAGTCCTTATAAAATGAGCACTACTTTTCAATGGCATTGTCACACTTCATCCCCTGTTTTTCTTCCCAGAGCTAAAGAGGCTCTAGTAAGTCGATAGTTTAAATATTACCCCTGGAGAAAAAAAAAAAAACAAAAAAAAAAAAAACAAAAAACAAAAAACTGAAAGTCTGATAAAAGCCCTGTCTTTATTTTTAATTTTTTAATCTACCTTTCATTTTTTCTGGTCACAGAGGACTTAATATAGGACAGTTTTAATGCAGCGTTGTGACCCTATTGGCCTCTCTTACCATGGGGCCCTGACACTGGAGGTGGTTTCATTGTTTCATGTTCCTTCTGTGGCACCAACATCCCACAGAGAATTTCTAGGTCAAATTGCCTTAGCCATTCCATCTGGCTCTGATGCTTTAGCATTTCCCCTTCCCAGGATGAGACGTATGGACCAGCTTAGTCTCACTGTCTAATCAAATCACCACTGGAATATGGGGTGTTTTCCCATCTGAAGAGGGGGAGGGAGCTTCATAGTTCTTTGATGTATTATGTTTTATTTTATGGCAGGAGTAGATTATAATTCAAGGAAACTCTAGCTTGAACAGCATTCTAGTCTAGATACATGATGGAATGATTTGATATTCATTGTGTACTAATTACCAGAATTGAATTAATGAGTACATACACCTCCACCCGTAGCCATCATGTGTGTGTGTGTGCTGGAAACACTTAGTCTTATCAGATTCAGTTCCAGAAAAACTTCTCTCTGGGTAATTTCCTTCAGCTCCTGGCTTCCCAGTGTTTGTTTCAATGCTCTGTAAAATCCTAAAGTGGCCCTCACCCTTTTACTCTTCCCATTCCTATGGTCATGCTGCATTCAGTGTGTTGATAAAAAGGTAAAATGAGGGCAGATGTGTTCTACGGAGGTACAGTGAGGTACGGAGGAAAGTGGTGACTCAGCGGACCCATGAGGGACCAGCCAGACATGTCGGGATATAGTATAGAATAGAGTTTATTCAGGGCATGGGAGGGGAGTCAAGAAGGTAGTAGAGGCTGAAAAAGTTAGAGAAAGACAGAGAGAGAGAGAGAGAGAGAGAGAGAGAGAGAGAGAGAGAGAGAGAGGAGGGGGTAAGCAGCCCACTTTATAGTGAGTCAGTTATACCTGGCTCTTGCCAGGAATCTGTGGGGTTGAGCTTAGACAAAATGCTAACATTCCCCCATTGTGGTTTAATTAAAATAGAAAGAGGCAATAGTAGAGCAGGACTAGAGTACTCGTGATCTTTAACTACTTTCTGAGGGCTTTGAGATGACATGTCTCTAGGAAACGTAGAAGAATGGGTATGGGCTGTTTCCTTTTTGTCCAGGGTCTGTGAAACCATCTGAACATAGGTCAGAAAAAAAACAGGTCCAATAGAAGCATCTGTGTCTGTGAGAGGAGATTGGAGTATCTGGAGGTTGCTTCTTTAGAGCTGTCCTGGGTGTAGTAAGTGCCTGGACTTGACAAGTTGCTGAAACACACATACACATGTTAAAGGTAGAAAATAAAATGGTGTTTAGGAGAAAGAAAAACATTTTCTTAGATGTACATTTGAAACCCAGAGGAATCCCACCCTCTGGAATAGGTAGTAAATAGGACTTTAGGCTATTGATTAGCAGATGTACTTATTGAATGGAGTCTATTTGGTCCATGAGAGGTAGATCTGAGTAGGTTTCCTGTAGCTTACAAAAGAGATAAAAACATGAGTTAATGCTGTGAACATTTTTTTAAGTTGAGCCTTTCATGGGTCAGAAGGAACAAGAATTTGTGATTATGAATTGGATCATATAGTAGAATGTTTTATTAGAGGTAGGCAAATTTATAAGAATGGCTATCCTATTACCTAGCAGCTGACTGAAACAAATGCAGATATCTACAGCCAAACATTGGACAGAAATTGGAGACTCTTATGGAAGAGTTGTGAGGAAGGACTGAAGGCCCTGGAGGAGATCAGAACTCTACAGAAGACCAGCAGAATAAACTAACCTGTACCCTTGGAGAGTCTCAGAGATTAACCACCAACCAAAGAGCATATGCAAGTTGCCTCTTCTGTCTACTCGTTCTTCATGATAGTTTAATAATGGCTCACCAGAAACATGACAAAAGAGAAAAATTAGCTGTAAGACAACTGTGGGCGAAGAATACAAGATGCTAATAGTATTGACAGACATCTTGTATTCTTCCCCCACAGTTCCTCTTACAGCCAGTTTTCCAGACTAATTGACTCTGCTGAGCCATGCTAGGCTCCTGCCTACAAGCATACAGAGTGTCATTAATAGTGTCAAGGACTGCTGCTTGCCCGTGGAATTGGGTCAGGATTTGGTTGATCATTCCTTCAGGCTCTCCTATGTCTTTGTCCCTGCATTATTTTTAGACAGGATAAATTTGGGGTCAAAAGTTTTCTGAGTGGGTTGGAAGCCACCCACCAAAGAGCATACCTGGGTTAGAACAAGGCTCTGGCACATATGTAGCAAATAAGTCTTCATGTGAGTTCCCCAACAATTGGGGGGTACTGTCCCTAAAACTATCACCTGGCTGTGGAATCAGTTCCCCAACAGGGCTGCCTTGTCCGGCCTCGGTGGAGAGGATGCAGATAATCATGCAAAGAGTTGATGTGACAGGGTAGGGAGTTGGAGAAGATACCAGGGCAGAGCAGCCTCTTGGAGAAGGGGAAGGGGGATGTGTGATTGACTCTAAGAGGGGAGACCTGGAGGGGTGCATCATTTGGGATGTAAATAAATAAATACATACACACATACATACAAAAATAAATAAATAAATAAATACAAAAATACATAAATAAATACATAAATAAATAAATGAAATTAGACTCAAGGGAAGTCTTGCTTAGCTGGGTATCATAGGGAAAAAAAAACCCCACAGATAACAAGAAAGAAAACAAACAACAACAACAAAAAAGAAAACCATGAGTTGGTCATTGTGAGTACCACCCCATCTTCTAAAAATATTCATGGAGTCAAAATAAGTAGAAAATGACTTTCTGAATATTTAGAAGATTGGGGTGGACTGTCTTGAATTATGATTGCCTAGCAAATGATGGTGGCATGTAGTTACTAGAAGACCATAAGGGAGGAGACACATCTGGCATAATTAAGTCAGTCATCTGAGCAAGCCTTCCCCTGTGAGTAACACAAATTTACTCGAGTGCTAGCTGGTGAATTAAGGTGATAAGAAAATGATCTTTAGTCATCAAAACTAACCTAGAAAGGTTCAGCCCTTACCCTCAATGTAGGAAAATTCCAGGGCAGGGAGGTGGAAGTGGGTGGGTCCATGGGTGGGGGAGCACCCTCACAGAAGCAGAAGGGAGGGGTAATGGGATAGGGGGATTTGGGAGGGAAAACCATGAAGAAAGATAACATTTGATATGTTAATAAATAAAATATCCAATTTAAAAAAACATAAAAAGTTCTTTGTGTAAACCAGAATACTTACTTGCACAAGAGGGAGCTGAGTCTCAGCAAACTTCACTGGTAGCTGGTAGAATTGCAGTAAAGATCATGATGTAAAACTGCCCTCTTGCTCTTCTATCTTAAGCTTTCACTTGCAGATGTCTGCTACATTAACCAACAGTTTCCCTCCCTCCCTCCTTCCCTCCCTTTCTCCTTCCCTCCCTCCCTTTCTCTCTCTCTGTGGGAATGTGTGTGTTTATGTGTGTGTGTGTGTGTGTGTGTCTGTGTGTGTGTCCTTCTCTGTCTGTCTTTGTCTCTCTGTCTCTGTCGTTCTGTCTCTTTCTCGACCTCCCTGTCTCTCTCTGTCTCCCTCACTCCTCTTCCACTGTCTTCCATGCCACAGCAGGGTTGTTCTGCATTGTTAGTTTTCATCTGGCCATGTTCCACTTACTTTCCTTCTGTTAATTCTTTGCAGAGGTCTAACAGCATCTCCACTGTTTACAACAACTGAACAGCATTGTTTTATGGTGATGGGAGTTCCAGAGTTCAGAATTTCACCCTGACGCCACTTGGTTGACTCCCCTTTCTCCATTTCTTACCAGTCTCCCCTGGCTCTACAGGTGTCCACTGAAGTAGTTAGCCATTGTAGAGAACTCACAGTCGGCCATGTTCCTTCTAATCTAGTACTTGGACTACTTGGAACCCTCAATCTTATTTTTTCAATTCTGCTTATGATTATCTACATTATATAATCCATTCATGATGTGATTTTCACTGTCTATCTCTATTTATTAGAACATAAATTACACAAAGATAGAGCTTGTTGTATATTTATTTTATCACTGATCAGAGAAATGATCAATTTTCATGAGTTCTAGAATTAATATTTATGGACTACATGTGATATAAATTGTTCATTTATGGAAAACCAATTATTAAAGAACATGCTTACCAAGTTTTTCCATCATTTGCACACACCTATTTAGAGGAAAACAGCATATGTGTTTTCAGAATACTGTAGAGTTAGGAGTCATATATAGTTCTTTCAGACTGGCTTTTTCACTTAACACTGTACATTTCAGTTTCTCCTATGTATAACCTTTTTATTGATGAGTAATGTTTTATTAGTTAGATATGGTGCACTTTGTTATATATCCACAAACTTAAGTACTTTTTGTTGCTGCCAAATTTTAACATTTATTAAATAAGCTTTCAGTTCCTAGAAATGATAGGGGCATAATTCTCTGTTGATTTTCTTTCCTTTTTTTATTGAATATATTTGATTTACATTCCAAATGTTATTCCCTTTCCCAGCTTCCTCTTCATTTTACTTATCCCACATCAACCCTGCTTCTATAAGGGTGTTCACCCTCCCATCAATCCCTCCCTCTTCCCAGACGTTACATTCCCATACTCTGGGATATCAAGCCTTGGGAGGACCAAAGGCTTCTCCTCCCATTGATGCCCAACAAGGCCATCCTCTGCTACATGTGCAGCTGAAGCTATTGATCTCTCTGTGCAAATTCATTGGTTAGTGTTTTAGTCCCTGTGAGCTATGGAGAATTTGGATGGTTGATATTGCTGTTCTTCCCATGGGGTTGCAAACCCTTTCAGTTTCTTCAGTCCTTTCTATGCCTCCTTTATTGGATACACATGTTTGGTCCCATGGTTACCTGCAAGCATCCTCATCTCTATCTGTATCAGTCAGGCAAAGCCTCTGAAGAGGCATCCATATCAGGTTCCTGTCAGTAAGCACTTCTACGCATCAGCAATAGTCTGAAGGTTTGGTGGCTGCATATGGGGTGCATCCCCAGGAGAGTCAATCTCAGAAGGATCTTTTATTCAATCTCTGCTTCTTTATTTGTCCCTGTATTTACTCCTATGAGTATTTCATTCTCCATTCTAAGAAGGACTGAGAAATTCACATTCTTGCCTTCCTTCTTTTTGAGCTTCATAAGGTCTATGAATTGTTTCTGAGGTATTCTGAGCTTTTTAAGCTAGTATCTACTTACCAGTGAGTGCATATGATTTCAGTTCTTTTGTGAATGGGTTACTTCATTCAGTAGGATAGATTCTAGTTCCATCCATTTCCCTAAGAATTTCATGAAGTCATCGTTTTTTAATGCCTGAGTAGTACTCCATTTTGTAAATGTACCCCACTTTCTGTATCCATTTCTCCTCTGTTGAAGGACATCTGGGTTCTTTCTAGCTTCTGGCTATTATAAATAAAGTTGCTGATAGAGGCTAAGCAACTGGCGACTTCAGGACGCAGAGCGGAGCCTGGCCCATCTGCCACCTGGAACAGCGGCTCATAGAGGCTGAGCAACTGGTGGGTGGGAGACCTGGGCTGCCGGGGAGCAGAGAGATCTCTGCGGAGTGCACACGGAAAGTGCACCCCCTAACTTGCCCTGCCCTGCCTTGCCTGATGCAGCAACCAGAATCAGAACGTTGGAACTTCTGCTCACACCCGACGACTCAGAGGCATAAAAAAGGGCTCGGCCCATCTGACATCTGCACCAGTGGAGAACCAGGGACACAGACAAGATACAAGGGAAAGGCAAGAACATATCACTGACAACAAAATGGCAAGATGAAAGAGAAAGAGTATATCCCAAGGAAACCAAGACAATCTAGCAACACCAGAACCCAGCTCTCCCATAACAGCAAACATTGGAATTCCAAACACTCCAGAAAAAGAAGACACAGACCTGAAATCATACCTCAAGATGCTGATAGAGATACTTAAACAAGAAAGGGAGGAAAAGCAAAAAGATTCAGAAGCTTTTAAAGAAGAAACAAGAAAAACACTCAAAGAACTCAAAGAACTAGAGGAAAACAGAACCAAAGAAATAAAGGAATGGAAGAGGGAAATTAAAACAGAGATTGACACAATAAAGAAAACACTAAAAGAGATAACCCTGGAGTCAGAACACCAAAAAAAGAAATCAGGAGTCACAGAAGCAAGCATTTCCAATAGATTACAAAAGATCGAAGAGAGAATCTCGGGGGCAGAAGACAACATTGCAAATATAGACAAAAGAGCCAGAGAAGATGCAAAAAACAAAAAGCTCCTAACCCAAAATGTCCAGGAAATCCAAGACACAATGAGAAGACCGAACCTAAGGATAATAGAAATAGAAGCAGGAGAAGAGTATCAACTAAGAGGCACAGTAAATATCTTCAACAAAATCATAGAAGAAAACTTCCCTACCCTCAAGAATGAGATGACCACGAGCATAAAAGAAGCCTTAAGAACTCCAAATAGGTTGGACCAGAAAAGAAATACCTCCCGACACATAATAGTGAAAACATCAAGTGCCCAAAGTAAAGAAAGAATACTAAAAGCAGTAAGGGAAAAAGGTCAGGTAACATATAAAGGCAGACCAATCAGACTCACACCCGATTTCTCAACAGAGACTATCAAAGCTAGAAGAGCCTGGACAGACATCATGCACTCCTTAAGAGAGCACAAGTGCCAGCCCAAGCTGCTATACCCAGCAAAACTATCAATCACCATCGATGGAGAGACGAAGATATTTCAAGACAAATCAAAATTCACACAATATCTGACCACAAACCCAGCACTACACCGAATTATAGGTGGAATACCCAATACAATGAGGGAAAATACAGCCTAGTAAAAACAGGAAAACTCCTAAACAAGAAAACTAAAAGAAGAAAAAAACACAGACACAACTCAACACAAAAAAGCAATAATGGCAGGAAACAGAAACAACTATTCCTTGATATCTATTAACACAAATGGTCCCAACTCCCCAATAAAGAGACATAGACTATCAGACTGGATACATAAACAAAATCCAGCCTTCTGCTGCATACAGGAAACTCATCTCAGACATAGAGACAGACACTATCTCAGAGTAAAAGGGTAGGAAAAAAACTTCCAAGCAAACAGCTCCAAGAAGCAAGCTGGAGTGGCTATTCTAATATCGAATAAAGTAAATTTCCAACCAAAAGTTATCAAAAAAGATAAGGAAGGATACTTTTTACTCATTACCAGGGAAATCTGTCAGGAGGAACTCTCAATCATTAACATATATGCTCCAAACAAAAAATCACCCAAATTCATAAAAGAAACCCTACTAAAGCTCAAAAAATACATTTCACCCCACACAATAATAGTGGGAAACTTTAATACCCCACTCTCACCAATGGACAGATCAGGGAAACAGAAACTGAACAAGGACACTGCAAAACTAGCAGAGACTATGAACCAATTAGAATTAATAGATATATACAGAACATACTATCCTAAAGTAAAAGAATACACCTTCTTCTCACCACCCCATGGCACCTTCTCGAAAATTGACCACATAATTGGACACAGAACGAGCCTCCATCGATATAAGAAGATTGAAATACTCCCATGCATCCTCTCAGATCACCATGGTCTACGGCTGGTCTTTAACAACAACAAAGACAACAAAAAGCCCACATACACATGGAAACTAAACAAAGCTCTGTTAAAGGATAGCAGGGTCAAAGAAGAAATAAAGAAAGAAATTAAGGATTTTTTAGAATTCAACGAAAACGAAAACACAACATACCCAAACCTATGGGATGCAATGAAAGCAGTATTGAGAGGAAAACTCATAGCCCTAAGTGCTTCCAAAAAGAAACTGGAGAGAGCTCACATCAGCAACCTGACAGCACAGCTAAAAGCCCTAGAACAAAAGAAAGCAGATATACCTGTGGGGCGCCGCCCTACATGCCATTGTAAGATGGCGCTGGTTTCCCTTAAGGAACAACTGTAAATAACCAGAGCATGCCCGCCTAAAGCCTAGCCACGCTCCTAGACCCGGGTGCTCGCTTCTGACATCACATTGCATGATTTGGCCCTAGCCCATCAGGAGGCGCCACGTCCGAGGCGAGACAAAACCCTTATATAAGGGGAGGGTTTGGTGCACTCAGTGTCTCCGCTTTGTATAGCTTTGGCTCTCCCTCTCAAGAGTTATTAAAGCTTGCTACAGAAGGATCCTGTGTGTGCCGCGTCGTTCTTGCGGACGAGACGACTTGCGCGGGACATATACCCAAAAAGAGTAGACGGCAAGAAATAATCAAAATAAGGCAGAAATAGACCAAATAGAAACAAAAAGAACCATTAAAAAAATCAACAAAACAAAGAGTTGGTTCTTTGAGAAAATCAACAAGATTGATAAACCCCTAGCCAGACTAACTAGAGGGCAAAGAGAGAGTATCCAAATTAACAAAATCAGAAAGGAAAGTGGCGACATAACAACTGAAACTGAGGAAATTCAAGAAATCATCAGATCCTACTACAAAAACTTATACTCCACAAAATTGGAAAATCTGGAGGAAATGGACGAATTCCTAGACAGATACAAGGTCCAAAAGTAAAACCAGAACCAAGTAAACCATCTAAATAACTCTATAACACCTAAAGAAATAGAAGAAGTCATCAAAAGCTTCCCAACCAAAAAAAGCCCAGGTACAGACGGGTTCAGTGCAAAATTTTATCAGACATTTATTGGGGATATAACACTAATACTCGCCAAACCATTCCAAAAGATAGAATCAGATGGAATACTACCCAACTCATTTTTTGAGGCTACAATAACCCTCGTACCTAAACCACACAAAGACCCTACAAGAAAAGAGAACTTCAGACCAATCTCACTTATGAACATTGATGCAAAAATACTCAACAAAATCCTTGCAAACCGAATCCAAGAACACATCAAAACGATCATTCATCATGACCAAGTAGGCTTCATCCCTGGGATGCAGGGATGGTTTAACATAAGGAAATCCATCAACGTAATCCACCATATAAACAAACTCAAAGACCAAAAGCACATGGTCATCTCACTAGACACTGAGAAAGCATTCGACAAAATCCAACACCCCTTCATGTTAGAAGTCCTGGAAAGAACAGGAATCTAAGGCCCATACTTAAACATAATAAAAGCAATATACAGGAAACCAACAGCCAACATCAAACTTAATGGCGGGAAACTTGAAGCAATCCCACTAAAATCAGGGACTAGACAAGGCTGCCCACTCTCCCCCTGCCTATTCAACATACTACTGGAAGTCCTGGCTGGGGCAATTAGACAGCAAAAGGAGATCAAGGAGATACAAATTGGAAAGGAAGAGGTAAAAACATCACTCTTTGCAGATGACATGATAGTGTACTTGAGTGACCCCAAAAATTGCACCAGAGAACTCCTACAGCTGATAAACAAGTTCAGCAAAGTGCCTGGATACAAAATTAACTCAAACAAATCAGTAGCCTTCCTACACTCAAAGGACAAACATGTGGAGAAAGAAATTAGGGGAAAAGTACCCTTCACAATCATCACAAAAACTATGAAATATTTTGGTGTGACTCTAACTACGCAAGTGAAGGACCTGTATGACAAGAACTTCAAACCTCTAAAGAAGGAAATTGAGAAGGATCTCAGAAAATGGAAAGACCTTTCTTGCTTATGGATTGGAAAGATCAACATCTTAAAAATGGCCGTCCTACCAAAAGCAATCTACAGATTCAATGCAATCCCCATCAAAATTCCAACCCAGTTCTTCATGGAATTGGAAAGATCAATGTGCAATTTCATATGGAATAACAAAAGATCTAGAATAGCGAAATCCATCCTCAACAACAAAAAAAATCTGCGGAAATCACTATTTCTGACCTCAAACTCTATTACAAGGCAATTGTGCTGAAAACTGCATGGTAGTGGTACAAAAATAGGCATGTGGATCAACGGAATAGAATAGGAGATCCAGAAATGAGCCCTCATGTATATGGTCACCTGATTTTTGACAAAGGAGCAGTAAACATTCAATGGAAAAAGGACAGCCTATTCAACAAATGGTGTTGGTCCAACTGGCACTCAGCATGTAGAAGAATGAAAATAGACCCTTTCTTATCTCCTTTTATAAAGCTCAAGTGTAAATGTATCAAAGATCTCCACATTAAACCAGGCACACTGAAACTATTAGATGAGAAAGTAGGGAGATTTTTAGAACACATAGCCACAGGAGAAAATTTCCTGAACAAAACACCAATGGCTCAAGCTCTAAGGTCAAAGATTAACAAATGGGACTTAATGAGATTGCAAAGTTTCTGTAAGGCTAAGGACATTGTCAAGAAAACAAAATGGCAGCTAACAGAATGGGAAAAGGTTTTTACAAACTCCACATCAGATAGAGGGCTAGTATCCAAGGTGTACAAGGAACTCAAAAAGCTAGACACCAGAGAATCAAATAACCCTATTAAAAAATAGGGTACAGTGCTAAACAAAACGTTCTCAGTTGAGGAACACCAAATGGCCGAGAAACATCTGAGGAAGTGCTCCACATCCTTAGCCATCAGGGAAATGCAAATCAAAACAACCCTAAGATTCCACCTCACACCAGTCAGATTGGCCAAGATCCAAATCTCAGATGACAGCAGATGCTGGCGAGGCTGCGGAGAAAGAGGAACACTTCTCCACTGTTGGTGGGGTTGCAAGCTAATACAACCACTCTGGAAATCTGTCTGGCGATACCTCAGAAAATTGGATATAGTACTACCTGAAGACCCAGCTATTCCACTTCTGGGCATATACCCCAGAGACACTTTAATACACAACAAAGATATATGCACCACAATGTTCATAGCAGCTCTATTTATAATAGCCAGAAGCTGGAAGGAACCCAGATGTCCTTCAGAAGATGAATGGATACAAAAATTGTGGTACATATACACAATGGAATACTACTCAGCCACCAGAAACAATGACTTAACCAAATTCTTAAGAAAATGGCTGCATCTAGAGAATATCATCCTGAGTGAGATAACCCAGTCACAAAAGAACAGACATAATCTGCAGTCACTGATAGTGGGATGCTAACCCCAGAGGCTTGCACTCCCCCAGAAACAACTCACAGACTGTATGAAGTCCAAGAAATAAAGAAAACAAAACAAAACAAAAAATATATTTACAAAAGAAGAAAACTTTAACTATTTCCATGTTACATTTTGTTTTACATGTACTTTAGCTCATTGTAACTATTAAGTTTTCAAGGCATAAAATCAAACCTTGAAAAAAATCAAGTACTGACAAAAATATATTCATATAGTTTTATGTAAAAATTATGTTAAAATCTGAAAAATAGTACTGACAAAAAATGTATAATTTTAAGCAAAACATGTTTAAAATCTGTACATTTATCTTTGTTTTTTAAAATAAAGTTGTTTAAAGAAATAAATAAATATATAAATAAAGTTGCTATGAACATGATGAAACATGTGTCCTCGTTATATGTTGGAATATTTGCCAGTATCTTTTGGGTATATGCCCATGAGTAGTACAACTGGGTCTCAGGTAGTTCTATGTCCAATTTTATGAAGAACCACCAGACTGATTTACAGAGTGGTTCTACCACACCAACAACGGAGGAGTGTTCCTTTCTCCACATCTTCAACAGCATTGAATGTCAGCTGAGTTTTTTATCTTAGCCATTCTGACTGGTTAGAAATGACATCTGTGGGTTGTTTTGATTGGCACTTCCCTGATGACTAGGAATATTGAAAATTTCTTTAAGTACTTCTCATCCATTTGGTATTCCTCAATTGAGAATTCTTTGTTTAGCTCTTTGTCCCATTTTTAAATAGGGTTATTTGATTCTCTGAAGTCTAGTTTCTTGAGTTCTTTATGTGTATTGGATATTAGTCTTCTATCAGATTTAAGAGTGGTAATGATCTTTTTCCAATCTGTTGGTTACTGTTTTGTCCTATTGACAATGTCCTTTGCCTTACATAAGCTTTGTCAATTTATGAGGTCCCATTTGTCAATTCTTGATCTTAGAGCATAAGCTATTGGAGTTCTGCTGAGGAAATTTTTCCCTGTGCCTAATCTCTAAACTTTTCCCCACTTTCTCCTCTATTATTTTCAGTACCTGGTTTTATGTGGAGGTACTTGGACTTGAACTTTGTACAACGAGATAAGAATGGATTGATTTGCATTCTTCTGCATGCTGACTACCAGTAGTACCAGCACCATTTGTTGAAGAGGCTGTTCTTTTTCCATTGAATGCCTTTAGCGCCTTTGTCAAAGATCAAGTGACCATAGGTGTTTGGGTTCATTTCTGGGTTTTCAATTCTATTCCATTAGTCTACCTTCCTGTCTCTGTACCAATACCACCAAGTTTTAATCATGATTGCTCAGTAATACAGCTTGAGGTCAGGGATGGTGAATTTCCCCAAGTTGTTTCTGTGTTGAGAATAATTTTCGCTATTGGTGGATTTTTGTTATTCCAAATGATTTTAGAAATTGTATCCCTCTTTTTAAAAATAAAGTTGTAAGAGAGAAAAAAAATTGGTATTTCTAACTCTAAGATGAATTAAGTTGGAATTTTGATAGGGGTTGCATTGAATCTGTAGATTGCTTTTGGCAAGATGTCCATTTTTAATATATTCATTCTTCCAATCCATGAGCACGGGAGATCCTTCCATCTTTTGATATCTTCAGTTTCTTCTTCCGAGTCTTGAAATTCTTGTCATAGTGATCTTTCACTCACTTGATTAGGGTCACACCAAGGTATTTTATATTATTTGAGACTAATGTAAAGAATGGCAATTCTGTAAGTTCTATCTTAGTCTGTTTATCCTTTGAGTAGAGGAAGGCTACTGATTTGTTTGAGTTACTTTTATATCCAGCAACTTTGCTGAAGTTGTTTATCAGCTGTAGAAGTTCTCTGGTGAAATTTTTGGGGTCACTTAAGTATACTATCATATCATCTGCAAAGAATAATATTTTGACTTCTTTCTTTGCAATTTGTATCCCCTTGACTTCATTTGTTGTCTGATTTTTCTGGATAGGACTTTCAGTACTATATTGAATAGATAGGGGGAGAATGGGCAGCAGTTTCTAGTCCTAATTTTAGTGGAATTGTTACATGTTCCTCACCATTTTGTTCGATTTTGGCTATTGGTTTGCTTTATATTGCTTTTACTCTGTTTAGGTATGGTTCTTGTATTCCTGATCTTTCCAAGACTTTTAACATGAATTGGTATTGAATTTTATCACATACTTTTTCAGCACCTAATGAGATGATCATATGGTTCTTTTCTTGGAGTTTGTTTATATAGTAGGTTACTTTGGTGGATTTCTATGTATGGAACCATGCCTGAAACCCTGGGATGAAGCCTACTTGATCATGGTGAATGATTGTTTTGACCTATTCTTGGATTTGGTTTGCTAGAATTTTATGGAGATTTTTTGCATCAATGTTCATGAGGGAAATTGATCTGAAGTTCTCTTTCTTTGTAGTATCTTTGTGTGATTTAGCAATGAACATAATTGTGGCTTCAAGTAATGGGTTGGGTAGTGTTTTTTTTTTTTTTTTTTTTTTTTTTTTTTTTTTTTTTTGTTGTTGTTTGTTTCTGTTTTACGTAAAATTTTGGAGAATATTGGTATTACGTCTTTGAAAGTCTGATAGAATTCTGCACTAAAGCCATCTGGGCCTGGGCTCTTTTTGGTTTGGAGGCTTTTAATGACTGCTTCTATTTCTTTCGAAGTTATGGGACTGTTTTGATGGTTTATCTGATCCAGATTTGACTTTGGTACTTGGTATCTGTCTAGAAAATTGTTTATTTTCTCTAGATTTTTCAATTTTGTTGAGTATAGGATTTTGTAATACGACCTGATGATTTCTTGAATTTCCTCAGTTTTTGCTGTTATGTTTCACTTTCACTTTTGATTTTGTTAATTTGGATACTCTCTCTGAGCCCTCTAGTTCATCTGTCTAAGGGTTTATCAATCTTGTTAATATTCTCAAAGAACCAGCTCCTGTAGATTCTTTGTATAGTTTCTTTGTTTCTACTTGGTTGATTTCAGCTCTGAATTTGATTATTTTCTGTCCTATACTCCTCTTGTATGTATATGCTTCTTTTTGTTCTAGAGATTTCAAGTGTTCTATCAAGCTGCTAGTGTATTCTCTCTCCAGTTTCCTTTTGGAGGCACTCAATGCTATGAGTTTTCCTCTTAGGACTATTTTTATTGCATCCCATAAGTTTGAGTATGCTGTGCCTTCATTTTTATAAAATTCTAAAAAGTTTTTAATTTCTTTCTTTATTTCTTCTATGACCAAGTTTTCATTGAGTAGAGCATTGTTCAGTGTCCATGTGTGTGGGCATTTTGTTGTTTTGTTTTTATTGAAGAGCAGTCTTCATCCATTGTGATGTGATAGGATGAGTGCCATTATATTCATCTTCTTGTATCCTTTGAGGTCAGTTTTGTGACCAACTTTATGGTCAGTTTTGGAGAGGGTACCATGAGGTTCTGAGAAGAAGGTATATTCTTTTAATTTAGGATGAAATTTTCTGTAGATGTTTGTTAAATCCATTTGGTTAATAACTTCTGTTAGATTCACTGTGTCTTTTTTTATTTTTCTGCTTCCATGATCTGTCTGTTGATGAGAGTGAAGTGTTGAAGTCTCCCACTATTATTGTGTGTGGTGCAATACATGCTATGAGCTTTAGTAGAGTTTCTTTTATGAATGTGCCTGCCCCTATATTTAGAGCATAGATGTTCAAGATTGAGAATTCATCTTGATAGATTTTTCATTTGAGGAGAAAAAAGTTTTTTTCCTTATCTTTTTTGATAGCTTTTTGTTGAAAATCCATTTTATTCGATATTAGAATGGCTACCCCAGCTTCTTTCTTGGGACCATTTGCTTGAAACATTTTTTTTTTTTTTTTTTTTTTTTTTTTTTTGGCCAGCCTTTTACTCTGAGATAGTGAGATAGTGTCTGTCTTTGTCCCTGAGATGAATGAGTTTCCTGTATACAGCAAAATGCTGGATCCCATTTATGTATCCAGTCTGATAGTCTCTGTCTTTTTTATTGGTGGATTGAGTATATTGATCTTAAGAAATATTAATGAATAGTGCTTGTTGTTTCCTGTTATTTTTGTTGTTAGAGGTAGAATTATGTTTGTGTGATTATTTTCTTTTTGGTTTGTTGCAAAAAATATTATTTTCTTGTTTCCTAGGGTGTAGTTTCCCTCTTTGTGGAGGTGTTTTTCATTTATTATTCTTTGTACAGCTAAATTTGTGGACAGATATTGTGTAAATTTGTTTTTGTCCTGGAACATCTTGGTTTCTCCACCTATGGTGATTGAGAGTTTTGCTGGATATAGTAACCTGGGTTAGAACTTGTTTTTCCTTAGTGTCTGTATGATGTCAGTCAAGTATCTTCTAGCTTTCATAGTCTTTGTTGAAAAGTTTGATCTGTCTGCATTCATATGTTACTTGTCCTTTTTTCCTTACTGCTTTTAGTATTCTTTCTTTGTTTTGAACATTTGGTGTTTTGACTATATGTGTCAGGAGAAATTTCTTTTCTGATCTATTTGGAGGTCTGTAGGCTTCTTGTATGTTCATGGTCATCATTTTTTTAGGTTAAGGTAGTTTTCTTCTATTATTTTGTTTAAGATATTTACTGGGCCTTTTAGTTGGGAGTCTTTGGTCTCTTCTCTATCTATTATCCTTAGGTTTGCTCTTCTCATTGTGTCCTGTATTTCCTGGATGTTTGGGGTTAGGAGCTTTTTGATTTTTGTGTTTTATCTATCTGTTCTCTCAATGTTTTTTATGCTCTCTTCTGCCCCTGAGATTCTCTCTTTTTTCTCTTGTATTCTATTGGTGATGCTTGTGTCTATGATCCTGATCTCTTTCCTAAGTTTTCTATCTTCAGGGTTGTCTCCGTTTTTTATTTCTTTATTGTTTCTATTTCTGTTTTCAATTCCTTTGTCTGTTTGGTTGTGTTTTCTTGTAGTTCTTTAAGTTATTTTTATGTTTCCTCTTTAAGGGCTTCTACTCCATTTCTTGTCTTCTCCTGTATTTCTTTAAGGGAGTTACTTATGCTCTTTTCAAGGCCCTCCATAATCAAAATGAGATATCATTTCAATTCCAAATCTTGCATTTCTGGTGTTTTGGGATATCTGCTACTTGCTGTGGAGTGAGAACTGGGTTCTGATGTTACAAAGTTGTCTTGGTTTCTGTTGCTTAGATCCTTGTGCTTGACTCTTGCCATCTTGTTATCTGTGATGCTAGTTTTTCTTGTTGTCTCTAATGAGAGCTTGTCTCCCCTGTGTATTTGTGGGCCCGTAGGCTCAGGAGGGAGATTGCTCCTGGATGTTCAGTTCTCTGCAGGCAGGCTGTGAGTTCTTATGACAGTGGGCTAGCTCTAGCTCTGGGAGCAGATAGAGTCCAGAAGGATCTGATCCCAGGCAGCACCATGATTCCTGCACCTGAAGATTTCCTGCAGGATCTCCCCAGTTTATTAGTGGAGAGAAAGTGGGGACTTACCCATAGGCTCAGGAGGAAGAGTGCTCCAGGGGCTCCTGGATGCTCAGCTCTCTGTGGGCAGGCTGTGACTCCTGATGGTGATGTGCTTTTTCTATCTCTGGGTACATACGGAGGCCTGAATAGTCCATTTTCAGGCAACATCGCAATACCTGTGTCCCAAGAGTTCCTGGTGGTCTCTCCCCAGATAGTCTGTGAAAGTAGTTTTTATGATATGAAGGTTCAAAATAGTAAAAGGAGAATTCAGTGCTTGTCTCCAAGTATTGTAAACTGGGGATCTGTGAACCTGCAGATCAAATGTAGAGGACTTTTTATCTAGCAGATGTTTGCTCTGCAAAGGTACCACATCAAAAGCCATTCTAGTCATGTGTGTCACAATAATCAAACATATATCTGCCCTGACTAGGCTTCTCACCTGTCTGTAGTCTAACTCCCAAACAATTGTCAGCAGCAGCTGTAGATGGAAGTCCAAGGATCTAGTGGATGCTCAGCCCCACAAGGCTAGCAAGAAGATAGGAACTGTTGTTTCTTATGAGCTAACATATTCAGAAAAATAAGCAATTTAGATAACTGAAGGATTCGGGTTTTTGTTTCTTTTTGTTTTTACTGACAAACTGAAGAGAATAAATTACTGTGGAATGTTTAACCACAAGTAGCATTTATATTACTCTATCTTCAAAATTTAGGGAGGATCAAGGTTTAGAAAAGATGGGAGGAAATTTTATAAGAGCCAGGGGGTAGAGAGGACAGTTGTAAAATAATGCCTTCAACAGAACAATTGCACTTTTGACCTCACAGCAATGGTGGCTGCCTGTACAAGATCTAAGCAAGATCAATCTAGTCAACATTCTAGCAAGCTTTAGAGAATGACTCACAAGGCCAATCCCTAACTGAGGAGATATTGGCAGTAGATGGGTGGTGGTGGGAGCATCTCATAGGCTGCCCACACACACACACACACACACACACACACACACACACACACACGTATGTATGTATGTATGTATTATGTATAGGTATAGGTATAAGTATAGGTATGTTCTTGAGCATATGGCAACTCTAAATTGACACTGTGACTTATCAAGGAAAAATGAATAGGAAACAATATTGGAAGGGGCTCCTGGGGAGGTCTGGAAGAAGTCAAAGGTGGGAAGAGAAATAGATATGATGGAAGATATTATATACACATATGAAGTTTTCAAAGACTTAATAAATGATAAATGTACATAAAAGTATTGGCTTTTGGAAAGGTTAGCACTTTAGATGGTATCCTGACGAGAGTGAGTTTGTAAACTCTGACAGTGATTTTCAGCAATGCTCAAGGTAGGCACCATAAAAATGAGAAAACGGTTCACCAATGATGAAGCAGTAGGTAAATGGAACACAGAGACAGGTCTCAGGCTTCCAGATGGTGCTGAAACGTCTCCTCATTGCCCCATTCAAGGATCAGTAATGAGGTGCCATATAACCCTCAAATCACCTCAACCCTAATAAACCCACACATATACCTCCCATGAACTCTCTTCCAAATTGTGTCAATCAAGAAATTTTGTGGGGCAGGTTTCTGGCATAACCTTAAGTATTCATTCAATTCTATGCCTGAGTCCAAATGTCTCACACAACGTGTGTGTCATTTCTGGTGACTAAAGACTTTTTAAAGTTCATTCTACAGAGTGACCTGTAACAGTGACAACTCTCTTCAGAGGAAGACAAGCACAGTTGTCCCGTGATGTTCATGAGGTTAGGCGTTCAATATATTCCATGTCATCTTAGTTTCGGGCCAGAATTCTTTGTATAGTCTCCACGGCAGCATTGTGGTGATATGCACAGTCCTTTTTGCTAAGTGATGTGATATTGTGTGCATCTCTTCCTTTGAAAGGTTAAAGGTCCTTATAGCTCATATGTACCCATACATAGCACCTCTGTCTCAGCCAAGTGAATCATTCTCACAGTTGACTGTTAGTGCCAAGTTGACTCTCAGCCAGTGCAAAGTGGTTAAAACTCCCAATACATGATCCTGGCTTTTTTTCTGAAACTTTCTTAGGGTTGTCATTTATCCTTGAGTCTCCCTTCACATTCCAGGATTTATGTTGTCTGATACTCTTCCTACTATTGTTAATACACATTAGTTCACCATTTAAGTCCAGCTCACTTCTCTGTTGTTTCTGGACAAACATGGAGGCATTAAAAACGGTACTCCTGAAGGTGGCTGTGTTCATCTGAAGATGCTTGGTTTTAGTTCTTGACTGTGTGGTGCCCAAGTGCAATCTTATTGTTGTCAAAGCCTGGCTCTAGAGAAGGAAATAGTTTTCCATATTTAACAGCAGTGCCCCAGGGACCTGCCTCGCCTTTATGAACTCAGCCTGGGCTCCTCGTGTGGGAGTCATAAAAGCAATTTTGACTCAAACCTATATTTCTTTTGGCTTTAATAAAGAACTATACAACCTTTAACTTGGCTATGCAGATCAGAAAAATAAATGCCACTGGAGGCCTTCATTTAAGATCAGACTTCATATTTAACACTTTTTGTGTCACAAATACATAAACACAAATGGCAATGTTTATAAAGTAATCAGTTTAATTAATTAAACATAGCAATAAAATGTCAAGCTGTGGCAGAATCATCACCTTACAGCCATATCCTGTGGCACAACGTTGCCCTCTAGTCTCTTATTAAAACATTTTTTGATCATTAAACAATCCTAACCCCTTTATTTGATTAGTTAGTGGTCCCAAAATAATTGAGAATGAGATCAAATTGTGAGTGCAAAGCTGGCCCTGTGAGTGAATACAGGGTTAACAATCATCTGGACAGAATCACAGCTAACTTTCTTTAAGTTTTCCTAAGCAGATGATTAAAAATCCCAAGGAAAAACTTGGTATCTGTCTGGAAAGCCATCATATGCAAACCAAATGCTCAGGCCATTTGTCACCTGGAACAGTGGAGATCCAAGGACATAGGTCTGGCGAGACTGTGCTGTGAGTAGCTGGGGCACAGAGAGGGCTAGGCCTAGCACGCAGTAGGCCCTGCATTCCGGTTGGTCCAGGGGAGCAGGAACTCTGCCTTAGAGATTCAGTGTCTGCCCCGATGGCCCTTACGTGCAGACCAAATGTTCAAGTCATTTGCAACATAAAACAGCCGAGATCCAGGGACACAGGCCAGGTACCTAAAAATAATAAAAGCAATATACAGCAAACCAATAGCAAATATCAAACTTAACAACAGTGAGAAACTTGAAGCAATCCCACTAAAATCAGAGAATAGAAAAGGCTGCCCACTCTCCACTTGTCTATTCAACATAGTAATTAGAGAGCAAAAGGAAATCAAAGGGAGACAAATTGGAAAGGAATAAGTAAAAACATCACTGTGTGCAGATGACATGATAGTGTACTTAAGTGACCCTAAAAAATCCACCTTCAAAATAGTCAAAAACAATATGAAATACCTTGGTGTGACACAAACTAAGCAAGTGAAGGACCTATATGACAAGAACTTCAAATCTCTGATGTAGGAAATCTAGGAAGATCTCAGAAAATGGAAAGATCTCCCATGCTAATGGATTAGAAGGATCAACACTGTAAAAATAGCCATCTTACCAAAAGCTATCTACAGATTCAATGCAATCCCCATCAAAATTCCAACACAATTCTTCATTGAGTTGGAAAGAGTAATGTGCAATTTCATTTGGAAGAACAAAAATCCTAGAATAGCGAAATCCATCCTGAACAACAAGAAAACATCTGTGGGAATCACCATCTATGACCTGAAGCTATGTTACAAAGCAATTGTGTTAAAAACTTCATGGTACTGGTACAGAAATAGGCACATGGATCAATGGAATAGAATTCTTCTGGTCCAGAAATCTCACATATATGGCCACTTGATTTTTGACAAAGGAGCTGTAAACATTCAATGGAAAAAGGACAGCCTCTTCAACAAATGGTGTTGGTCTAACTGGCACTCAGCATGCAGAAGAATGAAAATAGACCCTTTCTTATCTCCTTGTACAAAGTTCAAGTGCAAGTGGATCAAAGATCTCCACATTAAACCAGGTACACTGAAACTATTAGAAGAGAAATTACGGAAACCCTTAGAACACATAGGCATAGGGGAAATTTTTCTGAACAGAACACCAATGGGTTGTGCTCTAAGGTCAATAAATGGAACTTAATGAGATTGCAATGTTTCTGTAAGGCTAAAGACACTGTCAAGAAAATGAAACAGCAGCCAATAGATTGGGAAATGATCTTTGCCAACCCCACATCTGATAGAGGCCTAATATCCAAGGTATACAAAGAACTCAAGAAGTTAGACACCAGTGAATCAAACAACCCTATTTAAAAAAAGGAGTACAGAGCTAAACAAAAAGTTCTCAATTGAGGAATATCGAATGGCTGAGAAGCATCCAAGGAAGTGCTCGACATCATTAGCCATCAGGGAAATGCAAATCAAAACAACCTGAGATTCCACCTCACACCTGTCAGAATGGCTAAGATCAAATATTCAGATGACAGTCGATGCTGGCAAGGATGCGGAAAAAGGGGAACACTTACTTCTCCACTGTTGGTTGGGTTGTAAACTGGTACAACCACTATGGAAATAAGTCTTGCGGTTCCTCAGAAAATTGGACATTGTACTACCTGAAGACCCAGTCATTCCTATTCTTGGCATATACCCCAGTAAAACTCCAACACACAATAAAGACACATGTACCACAATGTTCATAGCAGCCCTATTTATAATAATCAGAAGCTGGAAAGAACCAAGATGCCATTCAGTAGATGAATGAATACAAAAATTGTGGTATATTTACACAATGGAGTACTACTCAACTATCTGAAACAATGACTTTATGAAATTCTTAAGAAAATGGATGCACCTAGAGAAAATCATCCTGAGTGAGGTAACTCACTCACAAAAGAACAGACATAATATGCAGTCACTGATAATTGGATACTAACTCCAGAAAGCTCTGAACACCTCAGAAAAAACTCACAGACCATATGAAGCTCAAGAAAAACAAAGGCCAAAAAAAGAAAGCCTCTGTCCTTCTTAGGGAAAAAAATAACTATATAGCACCCTCTCAAAGCGTGGTACACTTGGACCTCAATCACTAGTTATCCAAGAGTTAAGATAATAGCCTTGTGGCTATTTTTGGTATCCACAGATCATTATGCTTAATTTATACCCAACAAGAAATCTGTTTCCATGTTGCGTTGTGTCCTACATGTACTTCATGCTTATGATAACTAATGGGATTTCTATGCATCCTATAAAACCTCTAGAAGAATTAAGTACTGACAAAAATATTCATAAAAGGATCCCAAAGAAAATCATTGTGTAAAGAACTTGAAGAGACACAGGATTCTCGAAATTGTGATTATACCATGTCAATCAAAAGTAGCATGTGCTAGATTTGGAAAGCATGAGGGAAGGGTACAGGAATAGCTGAATCGGATGCACATTGTCTAACAGTCATTCTAGAAATTGAGCTAAGCATGTGATCGAATCTGGGCCTCTTGCTAATCCAGGAGCACAACACACTTGACCCCCCCCCCCCCGACAGTATGGCTACATGTCAAGATAGCAGAAAATATTACTGTGTGGTATAAACAAAGAAGAGAGTAACATTCACTTGTCTATGGAATGGGGATAGATTTCTTTGAGGAAAACAACAGAGAATGCTTCTGATTTGATAAGTAACATAACAAGGAAAATAAGGGTCTCTGAACATAATCAAAGATTTAGGATTAAGATGTAATGAATTTGGAGCACCACCAAAAAAAAAATACTATAACCCAAGACTATGTTGAGGTACTGGGGATGTAACTCAGTAGTAAAGTGCTTGCCTCATATGCCCTGGGTTTGATTTCCATCACTGAAATTAGAAGACGGTGTTTGTATATGTTCCTTTAATAATATACATGCACACAGAGACAGTAGTAGTTCAGGGATGAAGACTCTAGGGAGCCAAAAGTCATAGATTTAGTATGTTTAAGGATCACTCCTTTTCTGGATTGTTTAAGGGAATTACTACTAGATAAACATGTGCCTATGTAAGATTTAAAATTTTTGTCTATTACCCTACAAAACCATCATTATTTTAGTTCTAAATATAGATTTGTCTCAGATTTATAATTTTTATGATATTGAATAATGACTTCCATGGTTCCTCTATATTTAAAAGACTAATTTCTATACTGTTATTTAAGGCCATTTTTAGGACCATGAGAGTGTGTGTGTGCATGTGTCCATGTGTGCGTGTGTGTGTGTGTGTGTGTGTGTGTGTGTGTGTGTGTGTGTGTATTTCTAGGCTCTCTATTATATCTTAATTCCTAATTGTAAAACCTTATATTACCAGAAACCAAATAACCCAAATACTTTTTACTTTCTTAAAAATGTATGCATGTGAAGACAGTGAGTATTATGAATGGTTATTCATGGCATTATTGAGAAGCCATTAGAAGACTCTAAGCTTGTACTTTTAGGACACCCCATCAGGCAGTGTCCCTGCTTCTTAAAATAATTGCAATGTTGGAGAAACTCAGATAACATAATAATTTTGGTCTTACTTTCTCGGGTATGCTTTTTTTCTCTCTCTTTCAAACCAAGTAAAAAGGTTGTGCCTTTTCTTCTAAAAGAAACTCTCAGCCTGAAAGGCCATACTTCATTTATTTTTTTATTGGGCTTTTATTGAATATTATGTGTTTTCTTATACAAAACCATTTTTTACCCCAATTCTCCGTAAATATGGTGAAACTCTCTGACTAGGACTTCTATGAAAAAGAAAAATACTTATATATTTATCAATGTACTCTGGTGTGTGTTTTTTGGATGAATACTGGAGTAAAAACAATGAAACATTTGTTGTCATGTTTTATTTTTGGGTAAATTGTCCTGCCTAGTAATAACAGTACACAGTTGATTAATGTATGGGAAAAATTGGCCTTCACACCTGTTTTTGGTTTTTATATCTATCTTCTGTCTCTGCTTTATATTAATATATTTGAGATATTTTTCTAAAATGCATTTATTCTCCCAAGCTCTTTGCAAATATCACATTTTATTTTCTTGAACCTATACTTCATTTTAACTTTTCTTTGAACAAAAAAATGTGTATATATGTATGTTTAAAGTATTTGTGTGCTCAAATATCAATTCCTTTTAAAACTCTAAATAAGTTAGATAAATAATCAAGTTACAAACTTTTACTGAGACTATGCTCATCACAAAGCAAATTCTTGAAAATAAGAGTAAAAATTTAAGAATTCTAGGTTGACTATGAAAATTCACTGCTAAGGTTCAGTGTTTAATTAATTTGCTGCTCTATGATTAAATGTTAACTATACAATTTCTATGTTGTTTATTGGTAAAAGGAGATGCTATTTCATGGTATGTCCTGAGAAATCACTAAGGCACTGAAAAAGCAAAGTATCTGTTTGCAGACCTGTCTTCACACAGATAAATCTCTTTTGTCATCAAATTAAAACCAACCGTTTGTGGAGCTTTCTTCAGTACCATAATACATCTCCAGGGTAGCTGGCAAGATGATTCTAAAGTGTGATTATCAGAAACCTTGTTCATAATTTCTTGATATATGACATGACAGCTTTATGGTCATGACATGGCTAGAAAATACTTTAAAGTGAGCATGCTCAGGTAACAGCTGGTCTCTAATCTGCCTTCTGGGGTAGGAGTAGAGGTGCAGGTGTGACTCTTAGTGTGTTTCCTTCTTGGGGAAAGATAGGAACTTTTGCCTATAGCCATCTGTCTTGATTCTTTTCCAAGCAGGCTTTAGTTTTCTCAGGAAAATTTCTATACCAAGATTAAGAATGCATGTATAGGATTAGAGAGATGGCTTATCAATTAAGAAAAGGACTACCTGCTCTTGCAAAACACCCAGGTTCAGTTCTCAGGACCCATATCAGCAGGACTCATAACTACCTGAATATAACTCTAGCTCCAAGGTATCCAACACCCTCTAATAGTCTCTGTTGACAACTACACTCTCACACACATAACCACAGGCACACATACACACACACACACACACACACACACACACACAAACACACACTGTACCCTAATTTTTAATGGGATTATTTGATTCTTTAAAGTCTCACTTCTTGAGTTTTTTGTATATATTGGATACTAGCTCTCTAGCAGATGTGGGGTGGTAAAGATCTTTTCCCAATCTGCTGGTTGCTGTTTTGTTCTTTTGACAGTGTCCTTTGCCTTACAGAAGCTTTGCAATTTCACGAGGTCCCATTTGTCAATTTTTGATATTAGAGCATAAGCCAATCAATGGTATTTTTAAGGAAAATCTGCCATTGTCATAAGGCCAAGCTTATGAAGACCTCTTTGTAGAGTTCTTACTCAACAGAGTCATGTTGAGCCTGAATGTGTTACATTGTATTTATCTGAATTGAAAGGAGTTACACTAAGTTTATCCCTGGAGATATCATTGCAATATTAGGGTATATTTGGCCAGTGGCATTACATAAGTCGTGTGAATTGGTGGCTCTTCTCTCTTTCCACTCTCTGTAGGTACCAGGCTATGCATCAATCCCTCCTCATACACAAGATTGGATTATTAAGTGGCCATACCAGCATACCACTCTGGAAACTTTTGGGTTTGTTTTCAGAATTAAGCCAAGGTAGCATTTCAAAACACATTTCTCCATTATCCCTGCAATGTTTACACTGAAAATGCCTGTTTTTCACTGAGCTTCTAATGAGGGGAGAGTTTATATATTTCTGGTTAGAGAGCATCATCCTCCCAACCCTGCCTCAGCATGGTATTTTTCTGAGCTGCACACAAAGAGGTCATCACCCAGGATGGAGGTCTGGAGAGCTAAGAACATCTGTCATGATGACATAGTTCATGGCCAGGAATCCGCAGTCTGTAAGGATCTAGAGTTTTCTTAGCCACCCTCTTAATTCTGAAGGTGGATTGCTCTCTTCCCTAGTAACTGCTACCTTGAACTTGACTCACATTTTGGCTTAATAATTGAAAACCAAGAGTTGCTGATCTAAAAGAAACTTTAAAAAAATTTTGATAGGAGTTAAGCCAATTAGACTGTTGCATGTGCATGTTGTATAACCATGACTCTGAAAACAGTGACTGCAATTAAGTTACAAGATGGCAGGATAAATTGCTAGAAAAAAAAAAAAAAAAAAAAAACTTTACACTGTTAATTTGGCTCTGATTGGTTGTACATAGTAACCACCTCTTTAGATACATTTCTGAGAATTGTCTGTCTATGAATCAGGCAGCACAGTGTTTGGCACATAAATAAAAGTGTAAAAATAAAGTAATAAATAAGGAATCAGTATTGTTTCAGCCACAGATTTAATTACAATGAATTTATGTAAGTTATAGACGTCGAAGCAAAATTAATAGAAAGGAAGATAACATTTTTCAAATTCAGCCCATTAAATGCTACATCGTTGTGGAAGCAAGGGCCCTTTGCCCTGATTCTGACATTTTCAAGCCTCCCCTTTGTCACTCCAAACCAGCTTCACACACTCAACCTTGTGCTGATGCTCAAGTCTGTCTCTCAGTTCCAGATGTGAGTGGCCCCTTCCCAGCACAGGAAAAGTGATTTCACAGCATTGAAGTACTAAGCCATTACAAACTACATGTTCTCATGCAACAGTCGAGATTTTTCATATCTTTTAAATTATTCATAAATTTTGTCTGTGTTTAATCTTCTTATCTTCAAAAATTTTAAGTTGATTGTCCTGTTATTTTTGGGGTGTGATTGTTTTGCCTCCGTGTGTTTGTATAATGAGGGCTAGCAAGATTTCTCATTGGTGGAGACCTCACAGCAAAACCTGGTGATCTGGATTCAATTCCTCATGGTAGAGGGTGAAAACTGACTTTTCTAACATCTGCATGCATGTGCACAAACACAAACATATATAAATATATATAAAACACAAATACCTTGAACTACTTTCCATCCAGAGAAAATATAATTAATAATCAATTTATTTTCATACTTAATTAGAAAATAATTTTAATTTGACTAAGCTAGCCTTTATACGGGCAAACGTGTATATTAGTTAAATGTGTATTACATTTCACTATATATGCAGATTATTATTGTTTCACTTGCTAATTTGTGTTATAACTACCTCTCCTTAGTGTTGGGACTTGAATTCAAGGTCTTGTGGCTATGCATTCTAGACAATCTCCTACAAAGCTACAATCCTAGCTATGCAGTATCTTTTCCACGTGTCTTCACTGACACTCTCAAATTCCCCTAGAAGTAGACGATATAATGGACTCCTTCATGTGACTCTCATACCTAGCAGCTGCTCCATAATGGTATGCTGAGTTAAGGAAATCATCAGTCACCTCCCCCATAGAGCTATCTTCTGTCTTTAGAGAGACAAGGTAGCAAAATTATAAGCTTTTAGTTTCATTATCTGGAAGTCCAGAGATATAAAAGTATGTTTCTTAGTGAAAAGGAAAAATTATCCCTTAATTTATTACCCTACATTTTCATCAAGAACACTCAATATGCCCTCTGGGAAGAAAGCAGACCAAAGAACAATAAAGGATAGTCTGAAGTGGAGGTGTATTGTTCCCATACTGTTTATAACATTGGGAGAAGGAATGCTGTTGCTTCCAAGGTATTCATTTGAAATGGTAAACCAAATTTAGGTTTAGTTTTTCCTATTACACTGTGTCCTGAATATAAATACAGACTCAAACCCTTCTAAATCAGTTTGATTTCCTAATGAATATAATTTGTCTTTGGCTTCCTTGAAATGTTTTAGAAAAGGAATGGCGTTTTATTTGTTGTTTTGAACTTCCCTTTATGAAAATCTGAGGGGTAGGGGGTCAGCATGCACACCAGAGTTATTATTCCAATATGAGCTATTATAGACTAGAATTACAGAACCTTTGCTGTCAAGTAAGACTTCTGCCAGCAAATCAAAGCAATGGGTAAGCTGAGAGTGAATCCACACATCTATTTCTTCTCTCCCAGATCCCAGATCCTGCTCTAGTCTCTCTTTCTCTCTAAACCTAGCGCCAACACATCACAAACATTTTCAACTTCAACCTTTCTCCCACCAATTCACCCCAGGATCCCAGCTTCCAATGTTAATAATCATTCACTGGGAACCCAGCAGCGGAACAGGGATAGAGAAACAGGTAACATATAAGCAATACAATTTCCAAAAGAGAAAGCAAGGGGGGAAAAAATCAAGAAACAAAACATCAACCCAATGAAGACAAATCAATAAATTAGAACCTAGGTGTATAATTAATACAATATTATATGCTAAAATGTCAGTATAAAAATACGATCAGTAACAGAGAGGGCAATATTTCTCATTGGGAGCCCTGTTAATCTACCATAATCTACCATATCCAGCCTTGGATATTCCCACATAGCTGAAGCACAAGAAAAATTTTTAATGACACCTTTATGAAGATGAACTTAAATGCTGGAGGTCTCACCATTCAAATTATATTACAGAGAAAGAGTAATAAAAAAAAACACATAGTATTGGCAAAGAACAGGCATGTTGATCAACACAATCAAATAAAGACCCAGACATAAATCCACATACATATGGACACCTCTTTTAATAAAAAGAAAACAGAATATACATACAAAAAGCCAGAAATTTTAACAAATGGTGCTAGTAAAACTGGATGTCTGCATGTCTAAGAATGCAAGTAGATCAATAATTATCACTCTGCCCAAAATTCAACTCCAAGTGGGTCAAAGAGTGATGAAAGAGAAAGTGGGGGCTAGGCTTACTGCATTGACACACGAAAAGACTTTCTAAAGAGAACATTAATAGTGCAGGCACTGAGATTAACAATTAATAACTGGGACCTCAGGAAACCAAAAAGCTTCCGTAAGGCAAAGGACAATCAGACAAAGTGGCAGCCTACAGAATGGAAAAAGATTTCACTAACTTCTTGTTGATAGAAGGCTAGTTTCTAAAATGTATTTTTTTAAAAAAATCTCAGAAATACGGACATCAACAAACCAATAATCTAGTTAAAAATGGGACATCTAACAGAATTCTTATTAAATGAATCTCAAGTAGCTGAGAAACCCTTAAATAAATATTCTTTCATCATTATGGAAATGCAAATCAGGACTACTTTGAGATTCCATCTTACAACTGTCATAATGGGGTCAAGTTATTAGGTTAAGATCAATAACTCAAGTGACAGCTCATGCTGGCAAGGAAGTGGAGCAAGGGAACAGCTTTTCATTGCTGGTAGAAAAGTAAACTTGTACAGCAACTATCGAAATCAACATGACAGTTCCTCAGATAGTTGAGAATTGATCAACCCCAAGTTCTATCTGCACAATTACTCTTGGGACTATACCCAAATGATTCTTTAAGCTACCAGAAACTTACTCAAACATGTTCATTCTGGCTTTATTCATAACAGCCAAAATGTGTAAACAACCTAGATGTCCCTCAACAGAATAATGGGTAAAGAAAATGTGGTATGCTTACACAATGGAGTATTAAGTATTCAGTTGTTAAAAACTTACATCATGAAATCTTCAGGCAAGTAAATGAAACTAGGAAAAATGCACTCCGAGTGAGGTAATCCAGACCTATAAAGATAAATAAATATGGCACACATTTGTTTACATGTGCATTTTAGCTGTTACGTACATTCTAATTAAACTACAATTTGTACACCTAAAGAGATTAGGTATAGAGAAAGACTCAGTGAGGGACACATGGATCTCACACAGAGTGGGAATTTGGATTTGATATTACAGGCAGACTGGGGGAGGGTCTAGAAGGGAGTAGGTGGGTCAGGTCAGGAGGGGAAGGGAGGTATGGTAGAGGGATGGAATGTGGGGAAAGACTGATGGGATTGAGGAGCATTTAAGGAATGATGTGGAAGCCTATTTAGAAAATGGAAACTTTCTAAAATCCATAATGCTCCTAATAAGGTCTCCTAAAAATGGAGAATATTAAGTCTCAACTGGTCTCCTTTTGTAACCAGACAAGGCTTCCTGTAGCAGGACTTGGTTGCATTAAAAAATTAATGAATCTTTGACCATAGTTGTCCCATGGAAATCCCCACTCAACACATGCTAAGATACTGAGTTGTTCTCTGCCAACTGTCAGAGACAAGGACAGTACCCACACAATTCATTGAGCATGGAACAATTGAGCCGGTTCCTACGTGGAACCTTTGGGAAGGTACTCTGTTGGAAAACAGAAAAGAGAAACATGGGGACCAACACAGGCATAAAATCTTTGACTTACAATTTGTCCTGCCTGCCAACTATTCTAGGGCAATGGTAGCATAGAACTTGTGGGAGTAGCCAACTGATGTTTGATTTAAGGCCCACTCCATAAGATCAAACCCATGCTGGACAGTGCTAGGGTAACCAAGAACCAGAAAGCAGTTAACCCAGAGACCTGGGGTAAAACAAAACACTATTGTTCTAAAAACAAATCATCAATTCAATAAAATTGAGTCTTGTTGATATTCTACTATACTCATAAATAAGTACCTTATCAGGTCACCACCAGAGAAGCTTCCTCCAGCACCAGACAGCCCACAGCCAGACTTTACTCAGAGAGGGAGGCTAAATGAGGTATCTCTATCAAATACCTTCATAGCTCAAGGAAACCCTGCAAAAGAGAAGGCAGAAAGAATTTGAAAACTAGGGGGTATGTAGGACACCAAGAAAGTGAGGTTCTCTGAATCAGTTAAGCAAGGTGCATATGAACTCACAGAGACTAAAGCAGGAAGTACAGGGTCTACGTGGGTCTGTGCCAGGTCCTCTGCCTATATATTATAGCTTTTAGCTTAGCAGTTTTCTGAGTGGGTCTCTGGTTCTTGTGCTTGTTCTTGAGTCTCTTTTCCACCTATTGAATTGCCATGTTCAAACTCGTATCATTTTTTTTTTTTTTTGCTTTATCTTATTATATTTCATACTGTCATGTTTGGTTGTTGTCTCATAGAAGACTGTTCTTTTCTGATGAAAGATACAGAGTGGATTAGCAGAGAAGGACGGTGAGGAAGAGAGGAGCTGAGAGGATTATAAGAGTAAACTACAGTTGGGATATAATATATTAGAAAAGAGTGGATTTTCAATAGAAGATAATAATTAATAAGATCTCAAAAAATTAAAATAAATGTTTCCTGAGATAAACCCTAACATATTATTAAATAATAAAAATTTTCATATATATGAATATGAATTTGTAACTATAATATCCTGGTGTCAAACCAGCTAATCTGAGTTTGGGGAATTTTATCTGCGCAATGCATAAAAAATATTTTCTCAAACAAAAATCTCTTCACATAAATAACTAAAAATAACCTCAGCCAGCAGGATACTACATTACTAGGTGTAGGAAATTCAGAGCAATGTCTCCTTCAAATATGTCTTTCTCCTTTCCATACGGTTGTTTGTCTACACTGTAGTATCAACTTTCCTCTTTTCTAAAATAAGTGTGCTCCATTTTCTCAGTCCTTACTTGCTAGGCTCCAGCTGTATCTCTGTGTCTTGTACTGAGTCTCAACCATGTGTCTTGCTTGGGTAATTGCTCCCCATCTCCGGGTCTATAAGTCTGAGACTTTTCTGATGTGATGTTTATACATTTATTTCCCTCGGTCCCTTTGGTTGGAGTTTCTCTGAGCACTGGCTTTTGAATACCTGTGTCTATTCTGAGAATACCGAGACAAACACCTATATGATCTCTCTTGTGACTTTCTTGCCCTGCTAAATAGGATTTTGCTCTGACTAGCTGGGAATGTCACCTCAGCACCCGTGGGTGAATCTTAAAGAATACCTTGCCATACGCTGACTTAAACCCAGCAGGACAGTGATTAGTTGGCTGCTTTTGCTCTTTTGTTTCACCTGGACTCCTGTCCTTCCTGACAGTGCCACCCTTCTCCACGTGCCCCGTCTGAACAGAGAGGAAGAAGACTCAGATTTCCTTCAAAGTTGCTCACTTCTTTTCTGATATGTGTAATTAATTTTATGGTCTGCTTCTTTGCTTTTGCTTCTTTATTGGCTCTATGTTAAAATTACTCTCAGAATTTGTTGAAAATTTTATGAACTATAAGACACAAAATATTGGGTTGTTAACCTTTATGCTGTACTGTCATCCTAATGTGAAATAGTAATTATTAAAATACACAAGGTGTTGACCTTTTATAGTCTAATTTAATTTTAAGAAACTGATCCTCAGATCTATAGACTAAAGGTATTAGCAGGCAGCCATCCTAAGGTTTCATGGTACCCTGATGCAGACTGAGTTATCGTCTTACCACTGTGAATAGGATAATATCGACGTACTTTCACCTTCCTCTTTCTGGACTGCCATACAGTTGTGTAAATAATAGATACAATTTATAAATTTAAAGAGCTACAAGGACTCTGATTTGTACCAGTTGCTGATGATGTCATTCCTATTTTCCAATATGTATTTGCATGTGAATGTAGGGGGGAGGGTTAAGGGAGGGGAGGGGGAAGGGGGAGAGAGAAAGGGAAAGGGAGAGGGAGAGAGATGAAGCCTGAGGAGGATGTCTAGTGTCCTGTTCTAAAACTTTCTGTCCTATTCACTTGAGACTAAATTTCTTACTGAGAGCAGTCAGCAAACTGCAGTGCAGCAAAGACTCTTACCCAAAGAGACACCTCTCTAGCCATGCAGCTGATAAATTCTATAGTGTAAGTATGCCCATTGTGGCTAGTTTCAAGTTATAAACAAGTTTACCAACTCATTACAAACTTCTTGCAGTTTAACACTGATACTTGAGAAACTCTGGGACTAGCTCAAGACTGAGGCCAGTTGTGATCTTACCCAAGATGCCCATCTCTCTCCTGTGCTCTCAAAGTTCCGCCAGTGGACATATCACTACAAAAATAGGTTCTCCTTAGGGCTGAGCAACTAGATAAACTCTTTTCTGTCATTGGAATATCACATTACAACATAAATGGAGCTTTTGACTTATGCAATAGATTTTATTTTCTCTGCTTTTTTATATGCATACAAATAGATTTGAGGTTGGTTAGTTAAAACTCCTGGCTTAGTGAGAAAATGAAATGATTTACAACTCTCTGTAGAAAGCTCTTAGCCTTGCCATATGCCCATCATCAAATGTTCATTGCAGTCAGTATTACCAGGAAGACCTCTGGCTTTTCACTGAAAGGTGAACTCTGTTAGGCTAGGTCTGAATTTTTAGAGCATGATGCCTCTGTGTCGTCTCTCTCATATTAACAAGGTACACAGTGTGATGGGAAGATAGGGTGATTTAATCTTGAAAATTCTCAGATAGATTTCTCAAAAGTATATCATTTAATTTCTCAGGCAGTGATAATTACTAAAAGCAATAGCTTATTGAATGGTTTTATTCCTAACATACTTAGAGCCACATATATTTCACGCATAGTTTTTGAGTGAAAGAGGCATAGAAGGAACACAGAGACAACCATTTCTCCCATTGATGAAGATGCCAAAAGATAGTTGCAATGTTTCATAAATTCAGAACAATTGTGTGTATAAAAATGAATAAACAAAAAGATGGGAGACAGAAGGTTATTAAATACTAGATTAGGTTCTGGAAACAAACGAGAATGGTTCCTTTGGTGAAACTGAGTTTTCCAAGAGTAGTTGATTTAAGTTCTTTGTCATTGGCCCCAGGAGTCATGTACTTTCTCTAGCAGGCCTCTGACAGTAATGCATTCTGTGAATGCAAGACTGGCAATCCATCAAACCACAGTAATATTGCTCCTCAGACTAGATATGGGACATAGGCTACTCATACCTCATAACATGGGCTTTTTAAACTTATGCACTATGTCAAAGATTAAACATATCAGTCTATTGTCCCACTCCCTAAGTAATGGACTCTTACCTACAATGTAAAATTATACTGAGGTTTTTCAGTTATCCTGAAAATAATAAAATAAAATCTTAACCTAACAAGAACTATAGAAAACTGAAGAAATTTCGGAGCAGGCAGTATAGCCTTTGCCAGGGAAGAATACATCATCTGATTTTCTACTGCCACAAAAACCAATCAGCCCTGAGAACATAAATACAAGTAAAATTATATGAGAAGTTTATATTTGGAAAGATAAATGTATACACTTCTGTCTTTCTCTCTTTTCTATCTCTGTGAAGAAACACCATGACCATGGCAATGCTTAGAAACATTAATTAGGGCCCAGTTATTGTTTAGAGGTTTAGTCCATTGTCAACATGACATAAAGCATGGTTGCATGCAGGCAGACACGGTGCTGGAGAGTAGCTGAGAGTTCTGTGTCTGAATCTTCAGGGAGCAGACAAAGACACTGGGGCTGGTGGGAACATTCAAAGCCTCAAGGCTTGTTCCCAACAACACATTTAGTCCAAGGTCACCTCTCCTAATCCCTCTCAAGCAGTCTCACTCTGTAATGTCCAAGCATTCAAATGTATGAGACTCTGGGGGCCAATCCTCTTAAAACCACCACAACATATAAATATGAAATAAAAATCAGTGAAGAAAGAGATCGAGAGTTTGAAGGAGAGCAGGGGTGTGTAATGTGAGACTGGGGGGAGGAAATAAAAGTAAATAATTATATTATAGTCTCAAAATTATATTTGAAAAGACTAGCAACATATACATGGTCCTGAAACAACCAGAGAGAAAGAAATGCATAAGTGCAAAGGGGTAAGCCTGATGTAACTAGAAGAAGAAAAATAAGGACTGGTTTTTGAAGGAGCTCAGTGGTAGAATATTGCCTCCCACACACTCGCCTCTGAATTGGTCCCCAGCAAGACAGTTATATATGTAACTTTCAGGGTGGCAGAACAATTTTTTTATTGAAAGGGTTACTTTTAAGTAGAAAATAAATGAACAAAGAAAACCAAAAAGGTAAACTGAGATAAGAGAAATAAATGTTATGACAACAATGATTATGACAGGGAAATGATCCAAAGAGTATATGACTCGCCCCCCCCCCCAGCCAGCTGTGTCGAAATATGCGAGTGTGTGTGCGGAGCTGGTGGTAACCAAAGGACCGGTGACAGGGAAAGAGGAGATATGTCATAAGCCACCCACGGTTTCTCCCATCTTTTCATAGAGGTCACATCTCTGGGAAACTCAAAACAATATAAAATGCTATACAGTGTAGCCTGCTCACAAAAAAAAAATACATTCATCAAGAACATAAACCATTTAAAAACCATGTGTTATTTGATTTATAACTTGCAAATATTTGAATATTTGGGGGAATATATATGGACCTCTATCTATCTATCTATCTATCTATCTATCTATCTATCATCTATCTATCTATATATCTATCCATCTATCTATCTATCTATCTATCTCTATCTCTCTCTCTGTGTGTGTATGTGTGTGCATGCATGTGCATGTGTGAGAATATGTGTATGCCTGTGTGCTGATACACACAATGGCCAGAGGTTGAAAACAGGATATTTTGTTTCCATAATTACCTTTATACTTTGTTGAGAAGGGGTCTCTCACTGAATCTAGAGCTGGAGTGAATGGCCAACAACCTTCCATGATACAACTCTCTGAACCCCACAGTCCTGGAATTACAAGCATGCATCACTGTTTGATTTTTTTATGCTCTGGAGTACAAACTCGGGTCATTTACCCAGAAAACACTTTAACAGAAAAACATTTCCTCAGACCCTGGCTGATATTTCTTTGACCAAGATTTCAGAGCTCCCAGATAATGAGTTCGGATATCAGTACAAGTTAGGGCATATTCAATGTGTTTAAATAATATATTTAGATATATGAGGATATATTTTGCCCTGCTTTACGGTCCAAAGGAAAAAAACCCAAGCAAGATACAGAAATTGGATGAAACTGTCACGACTTGATACATTTTTTTCTAATTTAGAAATAAAATCTCTCAAATAAAGGCCACTGTGGGTTTATTGTCATATGTATTATTGTCATTACATCTGAGTGTTGGAATAAAAATTGAGACACAACAACAAAGCCACAATGTTTTCTACCATTGACTTGGTATTTAAATGGTTGTATGTGTGTGTGTGTGTGTGTGTGTGTGTGTGTGTGTGTTTTCCTGCTAAGGACACAGAGGTTTTAGACTGTGAAAGGTTTGGCAGAGGTGAATTAGGATTATTTACATTACCTCTTTACTAAAAACAGACTCCTAGTTTGTTCTTCCTGGGACATGAAATGGTGAAATATTATCTCTTACCTTCCACATGCCCAGGGAGAGTTTCCAAGACTCAGGAAAGGATTACTTCTTCCTAAGAAAACGAGTTCTGTTCCATTTTAAATATTTTCTTACCACTCGAGGGAGAATAACGAAACAACTGAAGGAATTGTTAGAGAAATGGTC
>NC_137969.1:39914003-39915480 GCF_963924665.1 Micromys minutus
GCATGGGGAAAATTATGGGTCTATCTTTATTCGTTCATATGTAACCATCCAGTTTGACCAGCACCATTTGTTAAAGACGCTATGCTTTCCAGTGTATTCCGACTTCTTTGGCAACAATCAGATATTCATAAGTATTCATACTTATGTCAGGTCTATAATTGGATTCCATTGATTGATGTGTCTGTTTCATGTCAAGACTATGCTTTTATGTTGTTACTACAGCTCTGAAATAAAACCTTAGATCAGGGATGGCGATACCTCTAGTAGTTGAGAGAGAGAGAAAGAGAGAAAGAGAGAGTTCATATGGAGTCAGAAACTTTCCCTGCAATATCTGTGTTGGAAGTTTTGTCAGGATTGAATAAATCTTTAGATTGCTTTTCATAGAAAGGCTATTATTACTACATCAATCCTACCAATCCATGGCCAGAGGAGAACTTTCCATCTTTTGATACCTTCTTTCATTTTTTAACAATCTCATATAGTTTTATTATGTAAGCCTTTTCCTTCTTGGTCACTTGCTGTTACTGTAAGCTAATTTTGGAGGCTTTAGTGAAATGTACTATTTCTTTAATTTCCTGCTAAGTCTTTCATTTGCATATAGTGTTACCTTTATATACTTATATTTTACAAAAAGCATTTATCAGCTGTTTAAACTCGTCTATACATAAAATAATATAATTTACACATGAAGGTATTTTGACTTCTTTCTTTCTTATTTGTATTCTCTTTATCTCCTTCAGATTTCTTATAGCTCTAGCTAAGACTACAAGTACTATATTGGATAGGTATGGAGAAAGTGGACATCTTTGTTCCTGATTATAGTAGAAATGCTTTTTGAGTTTGTCTCTATTTAGAGTCACATTGGCTACAGACTTCCTCTACCTTACTTTTAAAATTTTATTTTGAGTAATCCATCTTATCTATAGTCTCTCCAGGACTTTATCATGAATGGATGTTAGATTTTGATCAAGGCCTTTTCTGCACTTAAAAAAATGATCCTGTGATTTTTGTCTTTCATCCTGTGTAAGTGATGGATCATGCTTATCATTTGGGATGTAAATGAATGGAATAATTAATAAAAAAATTTATATGTGTTGAACCATCTTTTAATCTTTGGGATGAAACTTACTTGATTGGGGTACATAATGTTTTCGATGTTCAGTTTAGGTTCAATTTACAAGTATTTTATTGGGAATTTTTCATCTATGTCTATAACTGAAATTGCTCTCTAATGCTTTTTTTGTTGAGATTTTATGTATCTGCGGCCTCATAAAACAAATTGGGTGAAAGGGTTTTCAACACCATAGTAAAAACAATATCAACCAACCAGATCTGCCTTGCTCCAAGAGCTCCCAGAGACTACTAAACCACCAGTCAAAGAGTACACATGGCTCCAGCCACATATGTAGCATAGGATGGCCTAATCAGGCATCAGTGAGTGGAGAGGCCTTTGGTCCTCTGAAGACTCCAGTGTAGG